>NW_028294844.1:0-115140 GCF_964341445.2 Mesoplodon mirus | reverse complement strand
GCACGGAATCGGGTGCAAACAGGAGGGCCCTGGGTGTCTTGAACGGCGCACTAGCAAGAAGAGAAAGCAGAACCGCGACGAAGGCCCCTTGGAAAGTGCTGCATGCCTCCGCTTCAGCAGGGCAATAGAGCGACTTTGCTCGAGGCAGGGGCTGACGTTCGGTCTCCAGGTAGGTGTAGAGCAGAGCGGCATGAGCTCCCAACCAGGCCCTGGACGCACCGTGTTTTACGAGAGAGCACTCATTTTCTTCCCAGAGCCATGCCTCCCGTGTACGAGAGGCCCGTCAGAGAGGGTGCCTCTCCGTGTAATTCAAGGCCCTACGGAGGGAACTTTCCAACTGTGCCTTCAGGCCCGCACCTGAAGCCCGACAGGCGGTAAACGTCACCTGGGCCTTCAACAAGGCTCAAACCACACAAGGTACACAACGGGCCCTTCCCTGGATCAGCGTGTTTACGCAGGGTGTTCTGAGTGGAGCAAACGGCCTCAACCAAGGCAGGCGCCCTTTACGCATGTAAGCGTCTGCCTCTTCCAAACGACCGATGTGTTGCCTGAAGAACTCTGCTTTAGCTGCCGCTGCAATGCAAGCTGACTTTCTCCGTGAGTAGAGCGACTTTCCAACGGAGGTGCCAGAAGGCGTTCTAAGCAGACTATTTCCTCAGGGCAGCTGAGAGAAGGTCCATGTGCAAAACTTCCAGGGCACGGCGGACCGGCTAGAAACGCGTTCCTGATGCTGTTGGAGTGCCGAGGAATCGTAGCCGTCCCCTTTAAAAGCGCTGGTTGTAGTCCTTCCCTCGGCAAACACAGTAGTCCCCTCTCTGAAGGGCCTGGGGGCCTGGGTGTGGCACAGCATGCTCACAGGGGCAGGGGCTTTTCGCAGGGAAAAGGGTGCACGCCCAAAGCGCCTAGGAGTCCTGAGAAGGGCAGCACCGCTCAAATAAAGCACTACAGTGACTAAGACCTCCAAGAGCTTGCTGTATGCTCCGATCCATTAGGGCGACTCAAAGGCTTTCTCGAGGCATGCCCTCTCGTGGGCGTTCCCTGTAGTCCTACAGCCCGACAGGAGGAGCTCCCAGCACGGCTCCGGAAGCCCCCTGAGAACTGAGAGAAAAATTCCTTCTCTTCCCCGAGCCCTGCCTCCCGCGCCTAGAGGCCCGTCAGAAACGGTGTTATTCAGGTAGCTCCAAGGCAGCACGAATGGAGCTTTCAAAATGGGAAGTCAAGGCTTCTGCCCTCCGGCCCCCACTTCCAGTGAACACGTAGTCCACTCCCTTGGCATTTCTAGTAAGTGCCCAGGGACACTAGCTACGCACTCGCTCCTGCCCTGAATCCACTTTTCTTCCCAGGGTGTTCTGTATGTAGCCAACTCCCTCATCCAAGGAACCCTCTAGGTAGCCTCTATCGGGCCATAGCCTCAACCAAAGGCTTGCAGTGTAAGAGGAAGCACTGTACTTCAGTGGCAGCGGGAACGCAAGCCGACTGTCTCCTGCAGGTATGGTGCCCTCGGCTAAGGGTTCCTGGAAGGGCTGCGAAGCAGATGGTTTCCCTAGGTGCAGCTCAGGCGAGGGCAATGAGGCAGAGTTCCTTGACAAGTGGCACGTGAGAGAACAGTTTCCCTGGAGCTGCTGCCGTGCCGAGGAAATCTACCTCTCCCCAGGGTGGTGTGCAGGGCGTTGCCCTACACTCGGCATACACAGAGTGACTGGGAAGGGCTGCCGGCCTGGATGCCGCTGAGCAGGCCAGGGGAGCCTCCCGGTATTCAGTGGTCTTGCACGGAATCGGGTGCAAACAGGAGGGCCCTGGGTGTCTTGAACGGCGCACTAGCAAGAAGAGAAAGCAGAGCCGCGACGAAGGCCCCTTAGAAAGTGCTGCATGCCTCCGCTTCAGCAGGGCAAATAGGGCGACTTTGCTCGAGGCAGGGGCTGACGTTCGGTCTCCAGGTAGGTGTAGAGCAGAGCGGCATGAGCTCCTAACCAGGCCCTGGACGCACCGTGTTTTACGAGAGAGCACTCATTTTCTTCCCAGAGCCATGCCTCCCGTGTACGAGAGGCCCGTCAGAGAGGGTGCCTCTCCGAGTAATTCAAGGCCCTACGGAGGGAACTTTCCAACTGTGCCTTCAGGCCCGCACCTGAAGCCCGACAGGCGGTAAACGTCACCTGGGCCTTCAACAAGGCACCAACCACACAAGGTAAAAAACCGGCCCTTCCCTGGATCAGCGTGTATACGCAGGGTGTTCTGAGTGGAGCAAACGGCCTCAACCAAGGCAGGCGCCCTTTACGCATGTAAGCGTCTGCCTCTTCCAAACGACCGATGTGTTGCCTGAAGAACTCTGCTTTAGCTGCCGCTGCAATGCAAGCTGACTTTCTGCGTGAGTAGAGCGACTTTCCAACGGAGGTGCCAGAAGGCGTTCTAAGCAGACTATTTCCTCAGGGCAGCTGAGAGAAGGTCCATGTGGAAAACTTCCAGGGCACGGCGGACCGGCTAGAAACGCGTTCCTGATGCTGTTGGAGTGCCGAGGAATCGTAGCCGTCCCCTTTAAAAGCGCTGGTTGTAGTCCTTCCCTCGGCAAACACAGTAGACCCCTCTCTGAAGGGCCTGGGGGCCTGGGTGTGGCACAGCATGCTCACAGGGGCAGGGGCTTTTCGCAGGGAAAAGGGTGCACGCCCAAAGCGCCTAGGAGTCCTGAGAAGGGCAGCACCGCTCAAATAAAGCACTACAGTGACTAAGACCTCCAAGAGCTTGCTGTATGCTCCGATCCATTAGGGCGACTCAAAGGCTTTCTCGAGGCATGCCCTCTCGTGGGCGTTCCCTGTAGTCCTACAGCCCGACAGGAGGAGCTCCCAGCACGGCTCCGGAAGCCCCCTGAGAACTGAGAGAAAAATTCCTTCTCTTCCCCGAGCCCTGCCTCCCGCGCCTAGAGGCCCGTCAGAAACGGTGTTATTCAGGTAGCTCCAAGGCAGCACGAATGGAGCTTTCAAAATGGGAAGTCAAGGCTTCTGCCCTCCGGCCCCCACTTCCAGTGAACACGTAGTCCACTCCCTTGGCATTTCTAGTAAGTGCCCAGGGACACTAGCTACGCACTCGCTCCTGCCCTGAATCCACTTTTCTTCCCAGGGTGTTCTGTATGTAGCCAACTCCCTCATCCAAGGAACCCTCTAGGTAGCCTCTATCGGGCCATAGCCTCAACCAAAGGCTTGCAGTGTAAGAGGAAGCACTGTACTTCAGTGGCAGCGGGAACGCAAGCCGACTGTCTCCTGCAGGTATGGTGCCCTCGGCTAAGGGTTCCTGGAAGGGCTGCGGAGCAGATGGTTTCCGAAGGTGCAGCTCAGGCGAGGGCAATGAGGCAGAGTTCCTTGACAAGTGGCACGTGAGAGAACAGTTTCCCTGGAGCTGCTGCCGTGCCGAGGAAATCTACCTCTCCCCAGGGTGGTGTGCAGGGCGTTGCCCTACACTCGGCATACACAGAGTGACTGGGAAGGGCTGCCGGCCTGGATGCCGCTGAGCAGGCCAGGGGAGCCTCCCGGTATTCAGTGGTCTTGCACGGAATCGGGTGCAAACAGGAGGGCCCTGGGTGTCTTGAACGGCGCACTAGCAAGAAGAGAAAGCAGAACCGCGACGAAGGCCCCTTGGAAAGTGCTGCATGCCTCCGCTTCAGCAGGGCAATAGAGCGACTTTGCTCGAGGCAGGGGCTGACGTTCGGTCTCCAGGTAGGTGTAGAGCAGAGCGGCATGAGCTCCCAACCAGGCCCTGGACGCACCGTGTTTTACGAGAGAGCACTCATTTTCTTCCCAGAGCCATGCCTCCCGTGTACGAGAGGCCCGTCAGAGAGGGTGCCTCTCCGTGTAATTCAAGGCCCTACGGAGGGAACTTTCCAACTGTGCCTTCAGGCCCGCACCTGAAGCCCGACAGGCGGTAAACGTCACCTGGGCCTTCAACAAGGCTCAAACCACACAAGGTACACAACGGGCCCTTCCCTGGATCAGCGTGTTTACGCAGGGTGTTCTGAGTGGAGCAAACGGCCTCAACCAAGGCAGGCGCCCTTTACGCATGTAAGCGTCTGCCTCTTCCAAACGACCGATGTGTTGCCTGAAGAACTCTGCTTTAGCTGCCGCTGCAATGCAAGCTGACTTTCTCCGTGAGTAGAGCGACTTTCCAACGGAGGTGCCAGAAGGCGTTCTAAGCAGACTATTTCCTCAGGGCAGCTGAGAGAAGGTCCATGTGCAAAACTTCCAGGGCACGGCGGACCGGCTAGAAACGCGTTCCTGATGCTGTTGGAGTGCCGAGGAATCGTAGCCGTCCCCTTTAAAAGCGCTGGTTGTAGTCCTTCCCTCGGCAAACACAGTAGTCCCCTCTCTGAAGGGCCTGGGGGCCTGGGTGTGGCACAGCATGCTCACAGGGGCAGGGGCTTTTCGCAGGGAAAAGGGTGCACGCCCAAAGCGCCTAGGAGTCGTGAGAAGGGCAGCACCGCTCAAATAAAGCACTACAGTGACTAAGACCTCCAAGAGCTTGCTGTATGCTCCGATCCATTAGGGCGACTCAAAGGCTTTCTCGAGGCATGCCCTCTCGTGGGCGTTCCCTGTAGTCCTACAGCCCGACAGGAGGAGCTCGCAGCACGGCTCCGGAAGCCCCCTGAGAACTGAGAGAAAAATTCCTTCTCTTCCCCGAGCCCTGCCTCCCGCGCCTAGAGGCCCGTCAGAAACGGTGTTATTCAGGTAGCTCCAAGGCAGCACGAATGGAGCTTTCAAAATGGGAAGTCAAGGCTTCTGCCCTCCGGCCCCCACTTCCAGTGAACACGTAGTCCACTCCCTTGGCATTTCTAGTAAGTGCCCAGGGACACTAGCTACGCACTCGCTCCTGCCCTGAATCCACTTTTCTTCCCAGGGTGTTCTGTATGTAGCCAACTCCCTCATCCAAGGAACCCTCTAGGTAGCCTCTATCGGGCCATAGCCTCAACCAAAGGCTTGCAGTGTAAGAGGAAGCACTGTACTTCAGTGGCAGCGGGAACGCAAGCCGACTGTCTCCTGCAGGTATGGTGCCCTCGGCTAAGGGTTCCTGGAAGGGCTGCGAAGCAGATGGTTTCCCTAGGTGCAGCTCAGGCGAGGGCAATGAGGCAGAGTTCCTTGACAAGTGGCACGTGAGAGAACAGTTTCCCTGGAGCTGCTGCCGTGCCGAGGAAATCTACCTCTCCCCAGGGTGGTGTGCAGGGCGTTGCCCTACACTCGGCATACACAGAGTGACTGGGAAGGGCTGCCGGCCTGGATGCCGCTGAGCAGGCCAGGGGAGCCTCCCGGTATTCAGTGGTCTTGCACGGAATCGGGTGCAAACAGGAGGGCCCTGGGTGTCTTGAACGGCGCACTAGCAAGAAGAGAAAGCAGAGCCGCGACGAAGGCCCCTTGGAAAGTGCTGCATGCCTCCGCTTCAGCAGGGCAATAGAGCGACTTTGCTCGAGGCAGGGGCTGACGTTCGGTCTCCAGGTAGGTGTAGAGCAGAGCGGCATGAGCTCCCAACCAGGCCCTGGACGCACCGTGTTTTACGAGAGAGCACTCATTTTCTTCCCAGAGCCATGCCTCCCGTGTACGAGAGGCCCGTCAGAGAGGGTGCCTCTCCGAGTAATTCAAGGCCCTACGGAGGGAACTTTCCAACTGTGCCTTCAGGCCCGCACCTGAAGCCCGACAGGCGGTAAACGTCACCTGGGCCTTCAACAAGGCACCAACCACACAAGGTAAAAAACCGGCCCTTCCCTGGATCAGCGTGTTTACGCAGGGTGTTCTGAGTGGAGCAAACGGCCTCAACCAAGGCAGGCGCCCTTTACGCATGTAAGCGTCTGCCTCTTCCAAACGACCGATGTGTTGCCTGAAGAACTCTGCTTTAGCTGCCGCTGCAATGCAAGCGGACTTTTTCCGTGAGTAGAGCGACTTTCCAACGGACGTGCCAGAAGGCGTTCTAAGCAGACTATTTCCTCAGGGCAGCTGAGAGAAGGTCCATGTGGAAAACTTCTAGGGCACGGCGGACCGGCTAGAAACGCGTTCCTGATGCTGTTGGAGTGCCGAGGAATCGTAGCCGTCCCCTTTAAAAGCGCTGGTTGTAGTCCTTCCCTCGGCAAACACAGTAGTCCCCTCTCTGAAGGGCCTGGGGGCCTGGGTGTGGCACAGCATGCTCACAGGGGCAGGGGCTTTTCGCAGGGAAAAGGGTGCACGCCCAAAGCGCCTAGGAGTCCTGAGAAGGGCAGCACCGCTCAAATAAAGCACTACAGTGACTAAGACCTCCAAGAGCTTGCTGTATGCTCCGATCCATTAGGGCGACTCAAAGGCTTTCTCGAGGCATGCCCTCTCGTGGGCGTTCCCTGTAGTCCTACAGCCCGACAGGAGGAGCTCCCAGCACGGCTCCGGAAGCCCCCTGAGAACTGAGAGAAAAATTCCTTCTCTTCCCCGAGCCCTGCCTCCCGCGCCTAGAGGCCCGTCAGAAACGGTGTTATTCAGGTAGCTCCAAGGCAGCACGAATGGAGCTTTCAAAATGGGAAGTCAAGGCTTCTGCCCTCCGGCCCCCACTTCCAGTGAACACGTAGTCCACTCCCTTGGCATTTCTAGTAAGTGCCCAGGGACACTAGCTACGCACTCGCTCCTGCCCTGAATCCACTTTTCTTCCCAGGGTGTTCTGTATGTAGCCAACTCCCTCATCCAAGGAACCCTCTAGGTAGCCTCTATCGGGCCATAGCCTCAACCAAAGGCTTGCAGTGTAAGAGGAAGCACTGTACTTCAGTGGCAGCGGGAACGCAAGCCGACTGTCTCCTGCAGGTATGGTGCCCTCGGCTAAGGGTTCCTGGAAGGGCTGCGAAGCAGATGGTTTCCCTAAGTGCAAGGGTTCCTGGAAGGGCTGCGAAGCAGATGGTTTCCCTAGGTGCAGCTCAGGCGAGGGCAATGAGGCAGAGTTCCTTGACAAGTGGCCCGTGAGAGAACAGTTTCCCTGGAGCTGCTGCCGTGCCGAGGAAATCTACCTCTCCCCAGGGTGGTGTGCAGGGCGTTGCCCTACACTCGGCATACACAGAGTGACTGGGAAGGGCTGCCGGCCTGGATGCCGCTGAGCAGGCCAGGGGAGCCTCCCGGTATTCAGTGGTCTTGCACGGAATCGGGTGCAAACAGGAGGGCCCTGGGTGTCTTGAACGGCGCACTAGCAAGAAGAGAAAGCAGAGCCGCGACGAAGGCCCCTTGGAAAGTGCTGCATGCCTCCGCTTCAGCAGGGCAATAGAGCGACTTTGCTCGAGGCAGGGGCTGACGTTCGGTCTCCAGGTAGGTGTAGAGCAGAGCGGCATGAGCTCCCAACCAGGCCCTGGACGCACCGTGTTTTACGAGAGAGCACTCATTTTCTTCCCAGAGCCATGCCTCCCGTGTACGAGAGGCCCGTCAGAGAGGGTGCCTCTCCGAGTAATTCAAGGCCCTACGGAGGGAACTTTCCAACTGTGCCTTCAGGCCCGCACCTGAAGCCCGACAGGCGGTAAACGTCACCTGGGCCTTCAACAAGGCACCAACCACACAAGGTAAAAAACCGGCCCTTCCCTGGATCAGCGTGTATACGCAGGGTGTTCTGAGTGGAGCAAACGGCCTCAACCAAGGCAGGCGCCCTTTACGCATGTAAGCGTCTGCCTCTTCCAAACGACCGATGTGTTGCCTGAAGAACTCTGCTTTAGCTGCCGCTGCAATGCAAGCGGACTTTCTCCGTGAGTAGAGCGACTTTCCAACGGAGGTGCCAGAAGGCGTTCTAAGCAGACTATTTCCTCAGGGCAGCTGAGAGAAGGTCCATGTGGAAAACTTCCAGGGCACGGCGGACCGGCTAGAAACGCGTTCCTGATGCTGTTGGAGTGCCGAGGAATCGTAGCCGTCCCCTTTAAAAGCGCTGGTTGTAGTCCTTCCCTCGGCAAACACAGTAGTCCCCTCTCTGAAGGGCCTGGGGGCCTGGGTGTGGCACAGCATGCTCACAGGGGCAGGGGCTTTTCGCAGGGAAAAGGGTGCACGCCCAAAGCGCCTAGGAGTCCTGAGAAGGGCAGCACCGCTCAAATAAAGCACTACAGTGACTAAGACCTCCAAGAGCTTGCTGTATGCTCCTCTCCATTAGGGCGACTCAAAGGCTTTCTCGAGGCATGCCCTCTCGTGGGCGTTCCCTGTAGTCCTACAGCCCGACAGGAGGAGCTCCCAGCACGGCTCCGGAAGCCCCCTGAGAACTGAGAGAAAAATTCCTTCTCTTCCCCGAGCCCTGCCTCCCGCGCCTAGAGGCCCGTCAGAAACGGTGTTATTCAGGTAGCTCCAAGGCAGCACGAATGGAGCTTTCAAAATGGGAAGTCAAGGCTTCTGCCCTCCGGCCCCCACTTCCAGTGAACACGTAGTCCACTCCCTTGGCATTTCTAGTAAGTGCCCAGGGACACTAGCTACGCACTCGCTCCTGCCCTGAATCCACTTTTCTTCCCAGGGTGTTCTGTATGTAGCCAACTCCCTCATCCAAGGAACCCTCTAGGTAGCCTCTATCGGGCCATAGCCTCAACCAAAGGCTTGCAGTGTAAGAGGAAGCACTGTACTTCAGTGGCAGCGGGAACGCAAGCCGACTGTCTCCTGCAGGTATGGTGCCCTCGGCTAAGGGTTCCTGGAAGGGCTGCGAAGCAGATGGTTTCCCTAGGTGCAGCTCAGGCGAGGGCAATGAGGCAGAGTTCCTTGACAAGTGGCCCGTGAGAGAACAGTTTCCCTGGAGCTGCTGCCGTGCCGAGGAAATCTACCTCTCCCCAGGGTGGTGTGCAGGGCGTTGCCCTACACTCGGCATACACAGAGTGACTGGGAAGGGCTGCCGGCCTGGATGCCGCTGAGCAGGCCAGGGGAGCCTCCCGGTATTCAGTGGTCTTGCACGGAATCGGGTGCAAACAGGAGGGCCCTGGGTGTCTTGAACGGCGCACTAGCAAGAAGAGAAAGCAGAGCCGCGACGAAGGCCCCTTGGAAAGTGCTGCATGCCTCCGCTTCAGCAGGGCAAATAGGGCGACTTTGCTCGAGGCAGGGGCTGACGTTCGGTCTCCAGGTAGGTGTAGAGCAGAGCGGCATGAGCTCCCAACCAGGCCCTGGACGCACCGTGTTTTACGAGAGAGCACTCATTTTCTTCCCAGAGCCATGCCTCCCGTGTACGAGAGGCCCGTCAGAGAGGGTGCCTCTCCGTGTAATTCAAGGCCCTACGGAGGGAACTTTCCAACTGTGCCTTCAGGCCCGCACCTGAAGCCCGACAGGCGGTAAACGTCACCTGGGGCTTCAACAAGGCACCAACCACACAAGGTACACAACGGGCCCTTCCCTGGATCAGCGTGTTTACGCAGGGTGTTCTGAGTGGAGCAAACGGCCTCAACCAAGGCAGGCGCCCTTTACGCATGTAAGCGTCTGCCTCTTCCAAACGACCGATGTGTTGCCTGAAGAACTCTGCTTTAGCTGCCGCTGCAATGCAAGCGGACTTTCTCCGTGAGTAGAGCGACTTTCCAACGGACGTGCCAGAAGGCGTTCTAAGCAGACTATTTCCTCAGGGCAGCTGAGAGAAGGTCCATGTGCAAAACTTCCAGGGCACGGCGGACCGGCTAGAAACGCGTTCCTGATGCTGTTGGAGTGCCGAGGAATCGTAGCCGTCCCCTTTAAAAGCGCTGGTTGTAGTCCTTCCCTCGGCAAACACAGTAGTCCCCTCTCTGAAGGGCCTGGGGGCCTGGGTGTGGCACAGCATGCTCACAGGGGCAGGGGCTTTTCGCAGGGAAAAGGGTGCACGCCCAAAGCGCCTAGGAGTCCTGAGAAGGGCAGCACCGCTCAAATAAAGCACTACAGTGACTAAGACCTCCAAGAGCTTGCTGTATGCTCCGATCCATTAGGGCGACTCAAAGGCTTTCTCGAGGCATGCCCTCTCGTGGGCGTTCCCTGTAGTCCTACAGCCCGACAGGAGGAGCTCCCAGCACGGCTCCGGAAGCCCCCTGAGAACTGAGAGAAAAATTCCTTCTCTTCCCCGAGCCCTGCCTCCCGCGCCTAGAGGCCCGTCAGAAACGGTGTTATTCAGGTAGCTCCAAGGCAGCACGAATGGAGCTTTCAAAATGGGAAGTCAAGGCTTCTGCCCTCCGGCCCCCACTTCCAGTGAACACGTAGTCCACTCCCTTGGCATTTCTAGTAAGTGCCCAGGGACACTAGCTACGCACTCGCTCCTGCCCTGAATCCACTTTTCTTCCCAGGGTGTTCTGTATGTAGCCAACTCCCTCATCCAAGGAACCCTCTAGGTAGCCTCTATCGGGCCATAGCCTCAACCAAAGGCTTGCAGTGTAAGAGGAAGCACTGTACTTCAGTGGCAGCGGGAACGCAAGCCGACTGTCTCCTGCAGGTATGGTGCCCTCGGCTAAGGGTTCCTGGAAGGGCTGCGAAGCAGATGGTTTCCCTAGGTGCAGCTCAGGCGAGGGCAATGAGGCAGAGTTCCTTGACAAGTGGCCCGTGAGAGAACAGTTTCCCTGGAGCTGCTGCCGTGCCGAGGAAATCTACCTCTCCCCAGGGTGGTGTGCAGGGCGTTGCCCTACACTCGGCATACACAGAGTGACTGGGAAGGGCTGCCGGCCTGGATGCCGCTGAGCAGGCCAGGGGAGCCTCCCGGTATTCAGTGGTCTTGCACGGAATCGGGTGCAAACAGGAGGGCCCTGGGTGTCTTGAACGGCGCACTAGCAAGAAGAGAAAGCAGAGCCGCGACGAAGGCCCCTTGGAAAGTGCTGCATGCCTCCGCTTCAGCAGGGCAAATAGGGCGACTTTGCTCGAGGCAGGGGCTGACGTTCGGTCTCCAGGTAGGTGTAGAGCAGAGCGGCATGAGCTCCCAACCAGGCCCTGGACGCACCGTGTTTTACGAGAGAGCACTCATTTTCTTCCCAGAGCCATGCCTCCCGTGTACGAGAGGCCCGTCAGAGAGGGTGCCTCTCCGTGTAATTCAAGGCCCTACGGAGGGAACTTTCCAACTGTGCCTTCAGGCCCGCACCTGAAGCCCGACAGGCGGTAAACGTCACCTGGGGCTTCAACAAGGCACCAACCACACAAGGTACACAACGGGCCCTTCCCTGGATCAGCGTGTTTACGCAGGGTGTTCTGAGTGGAGCAAACGGCCTCAACCAAGGCAGGCGCCCTTTACGCATGTAAGCGTCTGCCTCTTCCAAACGACCGATGTGTTGCCTGAAGAACTCTGCTTTAGCTGCCGCTGCAATGCAAGCGGACTTGCTCCGTGAGTAGAGCGACTTTCCAACGGACGTGCCAGAAGGCGTTCTAAGCAGACTATTTCCTCAGGGCAGCTGAGAGAAGGTCCATGTGCAAAACTTCCAGGGCACGGCGGACCGGCTAGAAACGCGTTCCTGATGCTGTTGGAGTGCCGAGGAATCGTAGCCGTCCCCTTTAAAAGCGCTGGTTGTAGTCCTTCCCTCGGCAAACACAGTAGTCCCCTCTCTGAAGGGCCTGGGGGCCTGGGTGTGGCACAGCATGCTCACAGGGGCAGGGGCTTTTCGCAGGGAAAAGGGTGCACGCCCAAAGCGCCTAGGAGTCCTGAGAAGGGCAGCACCGCTCAAATAAAGCACTACAGTGACTAAGACCTCCAAGAGCTTGCTGTATGCTCCGATCCATTAGGGCGACTCAAAGGCTTTCTCGAGGCATGCCCTCTCGTGGGCGTTCCCTGTAGTCCTACAGCCCGACAGGAGGAGCTCCCAGCACGGCTCCGGAAGCCCCCTGAGAACTGAGAGAAAAATTCCTTCTCTTCCCCGAGCCCTGCCTCCCGCGCCTAGAGGCCCGTCAGAAACGGTGTTATTCAGGTAGCTCCAAGGCAGCACGAATGGAGCTTTCAAAATGGGAAGTCAAGGCTTCTGCCCTCCGGCCCCCACTTCCAGTGAACACGTAGTCCACTCCCTTGGCATTTCTAGTAAGTGCCCAGGGACACTAGCTACGCACTCGCTCCTGCCCTGAATCCACTTTTCTTCCCAGGGTGTTCTGTATGTAGCCAACTCCCTCATCCAAGGAACCCTCTAGGTAGCCTCTATCGGGCCATAGCCTCAACCAAAGGCTTGCAGTGTAAGAGGAAGCACTGTACTTCAGTGGCAGCGGGAACGCAAGCCGACTGTCTCCTGCAGGTATGGTGCCCTCGGCTAAGGGTTCCTGGAAGGGCTGCGAAGCAGATGGTTTCCCTAGGTGCAGCTCAGGCGAGGGCAATGAGGCAGAGTTCCTTGACAAGTGGCCCGTGAGAGAACAGTTTCCCTGGAGCTGCTGCCGTGCCGAGGAAATCTACCTCTCCCCAGGGTGGTGTGCAGGGCGTTGCCCTACACTCGGCATACACAGAGTGACTGGGAAGGGCTGCCGGCCTGGATGCCGCTGAGCAGGCCAGGGGAGCCTCCCGGTATTCAGTGGTCTTGCACGGAATCGGGTGCAAACAGGAGGGCCCTGGGTGTCTTGAACGGCGCACTAGCAAGAAGAGAAAGCAGAGCCGCGACGAAGGCCCCTTGGAAAGTGCTGCATGCCTCCGCTTCAGCAGGGCAAATAGGGCGACTTTGCTCGAGGCAGGGGCTGACGTTCGGTCTCCAGGTAGGTGTAGAGCAGAGCGGCATGAGCTCCCAACCAGGCCCTGGACGCACCGTGTTTTACGAGAGAGCACTCATTTTCTTCCCAGAGCCATGCCTCCCGTGTACGAGAGGCCCGTCAGAGAGGGTGCCTCTCCGTGTAATTCAAGGCCCTACGGAGGGAACTTTCCAACTGTGCCTTCAGGCCCGCACCTGAAGCCCGACAGGCGGTAAACGTCACCTGGGGCTTCAACAAGGCACCAACCACACAAGGTACACAACGGGCCCTTCCCTGGATCAGCGTGTTTACGCAGGGTGTTCTGAGTGGAGCAAACGGCCTCAACCAAGGCAGGCGCCCTTTACGCATGTAAGCGTCTGCCTCTTCCAAACGACCGATGTGTTGCCTGAAGAACTCTGCTTTAGCTGCCGCTGCAATGCAAGCGGACTTTCTCCGTGAGTAGAGCGACTTTCCAACGGACGTGCCAGAAGGCGTTCTAAGCAGACTATTTCCTCAGGGCAGCTGAGAGAAGGTCCATGTGCAAAACTTCCAGGGCACGGCGGACCGGCTAGAAACGCGTTCCTGATGCTGTTGGAGTGCCGAGGAATCGTAGCCGTCCCCTTTAAAAGCGCTGGTTGTAGTCCTTCCCTCGGCAAACACAGTAGTCCCCTCTCTGAAGGGCCTGGGGGCCTGGGTGTGGCACAGCATGCTCACAGGGGCAGGGGCTTTTCGCAGGGAAAAGGGTGCACGCCCAAAGCGCCTAGGAGTCCTGAGAAGGGCAGCACCGCTCAAATAAAGCACTACAGTGACTAAGACCTCCAAGAGCTTGCTGTATGCTCCGATCCATTAGGGCGACTCAAAGGCTTTCTCGAGGCATGCCCTCTCGTGGGCGTTCCCTGTAGTCCTACAGCCCGACAGGAGGAGCTCCCAGCACGGCTCCGGAAGCCCCCTGAGAACTGAGAGAAAAATTCCTTCTCTTCCCCGAGCCCTGCCTCCCGCGCCTAGAGGCCCGTCAGAAACGGTGTTATTCAGGTAGCTCCAAGGCAGCACGAATGGAGCTTTCAAAATGGGAAGTCAAGGCTTCTGCCCTCCGGCCCCCACTTCCAGTGAACACGTAGTCCACTCCCTTGGCATTTCTAGTAAGTGCCCAGGGACACTAGCTACGCACTCGCTCCTGCCCTGAATCCACTTTTCTTCCCAGGGTGTTCTGTATGTAGCCAACTCCCTCATCCAAGGAACCCTCTAGGTAGCCTCTATCGGGCCATAGCCTCAACCAAAGGCTTGCAGTGTAAGAGGAAGCACTGTACTTCAGTGGCAGCGGGAACGCAAGCCGACTGTCTCCTGCAGGTATGGTGCCCTCGGCTAAGGGTTCCTGGAAGGGCTGCGAAGCAGATGGTTTCCCTAAGTGCAAGGGTTCCTGGAAGGGCTGCGAAGCAGATGGTTTCCCTAGGTGCAGCTCAGGCGAGGGCAATGAGGCAGAGTTCCTTGACAAGTGGCACGTGAGAGAACAGTTTCCCTGGAGCTGCTGCCGTGCCGAGGAAATCTACCTCTCCCCAGGGTGGTGTGCAGGGCGTTGCCCTACACTCGGCATACACAGAGTGACTGGGAAGGGCTGCCGGCCTGGATGCCGCTGAGCAGGCCAGGGGAGCCTCCCGGTATTCAGTGGTCTTGCACGGAATCGGGTGCAAACAGGAGGGCCCTGGGTGTCTTGAACGGCGCACTAGCAAGAAGAGAAAGCAGAGCCGCGACGAAGGCCCCTTGGAAAGTGCTGCATGCCTCCGCTTCAGCAGGGCAATAGAGCGACTTTGCTCGAGGCAGGGGCTGACGTTCGGTCTCCAGGTAGGTGTAGAGCAGAGCGGCATGAGCTCCCAACCAGGCCCTGGACGCACCGTGTTTTACGAGAGAGCACTCATTTTCTTCCCAGAGCCATGCCTCCCGTGTACGAGAGGCCCGTCAGAGAGGGTGCCTCTCCGAGTAATTCAAGGCCCTACGGAGGGAACTTTCCAACTGTGCCTTCAGGCCCGCACCTGAAGCCCGACAGGCGGTAAACGTCACCTGGGCCTTCAACAAGGCACCAACCACACAAGGTAAAAAACCGGCCCTTCCCTGGATCAGCGTGTATACGCAGGGTGTTCTGAGTGGAGCAAACGGCCTCAACCAAGGCAGGCGCCCTTTACGCATGTAAGCGTCTGCCTCTTCCAAACGACCGATGTGTTGCCTGAAGAACTCTGCTTTAGCTGCCGCTGCAATGCAAGCTGACTTTCTCCGTGAGTAGAGCGACTTTCCAACGGAGGTGCCAGAAGGCGTTCTAAGCAGACTATTTCCTCAGGGCAGCTGAGAGAAGGTCCATGTGCAAAACTTCCAGGGCACGGCGGACCGGCTAGAAACGCGTTCCTGATGCTGTTGGAGTGCCGAGGAATCGTAGCCGTCCCCTTTAAAAGCGCTGGTTGTAGTCCTTCCCTCGGCAAACACAGTAGTCCCCTCTCTGAAGGGCCTGGGGGCCTGGGTGTGGCACAGCATGCTCACAGGGGCAGGGGCTTTTCGCAGGGAAAAGGGTGCACGCCCAAAGCGCCTAGGAGTGCTGAGAAGGGCAGCACCGCTCAAATAAAGCACTACAGTGACTAAGACCTCCAAGAGCTTGCTGTATGCTCCGATCCATTAGGGCGACTCAAAGGCTTTCTCGAGGCATGCCCTCTCGTGGGCGTTCCCTGTAGTCCTACAGCCCGACAGGAGGAGCTCCCAGCACGGCTCCGGAAGCCCCCTGAGAACTGAGAGAAAAATTCCTTCTCTTCCCCGAGCCCTGCCTCCCGCGCCTAGAGGCCCGTCAGAAACGGTGTTATTCAGGTAGCTCCAAGGCAGCACGAATGGAGCTTTCAAAATGGGAAGTCAAGGCTTCTGCCCTCCGGCCCCCACTTCCAGTGAACACGTAGTCCACTCCCTTGGCATTTCTAGTAAGTGCCCAGGGACACTAGCTACGCACTCGCTCCTGCCCTGAATCCACTTTTCTTCCCAGGGTGTTCTGTATGTAGCCAACTCCCTCATCCAAGGAACCCTCTAGGTAGCCTCTATCGGGCCATAGCCTCAACCAAAGGCTTGCAGTGTAAGAGGAAGCACTGTACTTCAGTGGCAGCGGGAACGCAAGCCGACTGTCTCCTGCAGGTATGGTGCCCTCGGCTAAGGGTTCCTGGAAGGGCTGCGAAGCAGATGGTTTCCCTAGGTGCAGCTCAGGCGAGGGCAATGAGGCAGAGTTCCTTGACAAGTGGCCCGTGAGAGAACAGTTTCCCTGGAGCTGCTGCCGTGCCGAGGAAATCTACCTCTCCCCAGGGTGGTGTGCAGGGCGTTGCCCTACACTCGGCATACACAGAGTGACTGGGAAGGGCTGCCGGCCTGGATGCCGCTGAGCAGGCCAGGGGAGCCTCCCGGTATTCAGTGGTCTTGCACGGAATCGGGTGCAAACAGGAGGGCCCTGGGTGTCTTGAACGGCGCACTAGCAAGAAGAGAAAGCAGAGCCGCGACGAAGGCCCCTTGGAAAGTGCTGCATGCCTCCGCTTCAGCAGGGCAATAGAGCGACTTTGCTCGAGGCAGGGGCTGACGTTCGGTCTCCAGGTAGGTGTAGAGCAGAGCGGCATGAGCTCCCAACCAGGCCCTGGACGCACCGTGTTTTACGAGAGAGCACTCATTTTCTTCCCAGAGCCATGCCTCCCGTGTACGAGAGGCCCGTCAGAGAGGGTGCCTCTCCGAGTAATTCAAGGCCCTACGGAGGGAACTTTCCAACTGTGCCTTCAGGCCCGCACCTGAAGCCCGACAGGCGGTAAACGTCACCTGGGGCTTCAACAAGGCACCAACCACACAAGGTACACAACGGGCCCTTCCCTGGATCAGCGTGTTTACGCAGGGTGTTCTGAGTGGAGCAAACGGCCTCAACCAAGGCAGGCGCCCTTTACGCATGTAAGCGTCTGCCTCTTCCAAACGACCGATGTGTTGCCTGAAGAACTCTGCTTTAGCTGCCGCTGCAATGCAAGCGGACTTTCTCCGTGAGTAGAGCGACTTTCCAACGGACGTGCCAGAAGGCGTTCTAAGCAGACTATTTCCTCAGGGCAGCTGAGAGAAGGTCCATGTGCAAAACTTCCAGGGCACGGCGGACCGGCTAGAAACGCGTTCCTGATGCTGTTGGAGTGCCGAGGAATCGTAGCCGTCCCCTTTAAAAGCGCTGGTTGTAGTCCTTCCCTCGGCAAACACAGTAGTCCCCTCTCTGAAGGGCCTGGGGGCCTGGGTGTGGCACAGCATGCTCACAGGGGCAGGGGCTTTTCGCAGGGAAAAGGGTGCACGCCCAAAGCGCCTAGGAGTCCTGAGAAGGGCAGCACCGCTCAAATAAAGCACTACAGTGACTAAGACCTCCAAGAGCTTGCTGTATGCTCCGATCCATTAGGGCGACTCAAAGGCTTTCTCGAGGCATGCCCTCTCGTGGGCGTTCCCTGTAGTCCTACAGCCCGACAGGAGGAGCTCCCAGCACGGCTCCGGAAGCCCCCTGAGAACTGAGAGAAAAATTCCTTCTCTTCCCCGAGCCCTGCCTCCCGCGCCTAGAGGCCCGTCAGAAACGGTGTTATTCAGGTAGCTCCAAGGCAGCACGAATGGAGCTTTCAAAATGGGAAGTCAAGGCTTCTGCCCTCCGGCCCCCACTTCCAGTGAACACGTAGTCCACTCCCTTGGCATTTCTAGTAAGTGCCCAGGGACACTAGCTACGCACTCGCTCCTGCCCTGAATCCACTTTTCTTCCCAGGGTGTTCTGTATGTAGCCAACTCCCTCATCCAAGGAACCCTCTAGGTAGCCTCTATCGGGCCATAGCCTCAACCAAAGGCTTGCAGTGTAAGAGGAAGCACTGTACTTCAGTGGCAGCGGGAACGCAAGCCGACTGTCTCCTGCAGGTATGGTGCCCTCGGCTAAGGGTTCCTGGAAGAGCGGCGAAGCAGATGGTTTCCCTAGGTGCAGCTCAGGCGAGGGCAATGAGGCAGAGTTCCTTGACAAGTGGCACGTGAGAGAACAGTTTCCCTGGAGCTGCTGCCGTGCCGAGGAAATCTACCTCTCCCCAGGGTGGTGTGCAGGGCGTTGCCCTACACTCGGCATACACAGAGTGACTGGGAAGGGCTGCCGGCCTGGATGCCGCTGAGCAGGCCAGGGGAGCCTCCCGGTATTCAGTGGTCTTGCACGGAATCGGGTGCAAACAGGAGGGCCCTGGGTGTCTTGAACGGCGCACTAGCAAGAAGAGAAAGCAGAGCCGCGACGAAGGCCCCTTGGAAAGTGCTGCATGCCTCCGCTTCAGCAGGGCAAATAGGGCGACTTTGCTCGAGGCAGGGGCTGACGTTCGGTCTCCAGGTAGGTGTAGAGCAGAGCGGCATGAGCTCCCAACCAGGCCCTGGACGCACCGTGTTTTACGAGAGAGCACTCATTTTCTTCCCAGAGCCATGCCTCCCGTGTACGAGAGGCCCGTCAGAGAGGGTGCCTCTCCGAGTAATTCAAGGCCCTACGGAGGGAACTTTCCAACTGTGCCTTCAGGCCCGCACCTGAAGCCCGACAGGCGGTAAACGTCACCTGGGGCTTCAACAAGGCACCAACCACACAAGGTACACAACGGGCCCTTCCCTGGATCAGCGTGTTTACGCAGGGTGTTCTGAGTGGAGCAAACGGCCTCAACCAAGGCAGGCGCCCTTTACGCATGTAAGCGTCTGCCTCTTCCAAACGACCGATGTGTTGCCTGAAGAACTCTGCTTTAGCTGCCGCTGCAATGCAAGCGGACTTTCTCCGTGAGTAGAGCGACTTTCCAACGGACGTGCCAGAAGGCGTTCTAAGCAGACTATTTCCTCAGGGCAGCTGAGAGAAGGTCCATGTGGAAAACTTCCAGGGCACGGCGGACCGGCTAGAAACGCGTTCCTGATGCTGTTGGAGTGCCGAGGAATCGTAGCCGTCCCCTTTAAAAGCGCTGGTTGTAGTCCTTCCCTCGGCAAACACAGTAGTCCCCTCTCTGAAGGGCCTGGGGGCCTGGGTGTGGCACAGCATGCTCACAGGGGCAGGGGCTTTTCGCAGGGAAAAGGGTGCACGCCCAAAGCGCCTAGGAGTCCTGAGAAGGGCAGCACCGCTCAAATAAAGCACTACAGTGACTAAGACCTCCAAGAGCTTGCTGTATGCTCCTCTCCATTAGGGCGACTCAAAGGCTTTCTCGAGGCATGCCCTCTCGTGGGCGTTCCCTGTAGTCCTACAGCCCGACAGGAGGAGCTCCCAGCACGGCTCCGGAAGCCCCCTGAGAACTGAGAGAAAAATTCCTTCTCTTCCCCGAGCCCTGCCTCCCGCGCCTAGAGGCCCGTCAGAAACGGTGTTATTCAGGTAGCTCCAAGGCAGCACGAATGGAGCTTTCAAAATGGGAAGTCAAGGCTTCTGCCCTCCGGCCCCCACTTCCAGTGAACACGTAGTCCACTCCCTTGGCATTTCTAGTAAGTGCCCAGGGACACTAGCTACGCACTCGCTCCTGCCCTGAATCCACTTTTCTTCCCAGGGTGTTCTGTATGTAGCCAACTCCCTCATCCAAGGAACCCTCTAGGTAGCCTCTATCGGGCCATAGCCTCAACCAAAGGCTTGCAGTGTAAGAGGAAGCACTGTACTTCAGTGGCAGCGGGAACGCAAGCCGACTGTCTCCTGCAGGTATGGTGCCCTCGGCTAAGGGTTCCTGGAAGGGCTGCGAAGCAGATGGTTTCCCTAGGTGCAGCTCAGGCGAGGGCAATGAGGCAGAGTTCCTTGACAAGTGGCCCGTGAGAGAACAGTTTCCCTGGAGCTGCTGCCGTGCCGAGGAAATCTACCTCTCCCCAGGGTGGTGTGCAGGGCGTTGCCCTACACTCGGCATACACAGAGTGACTGGGAAGGGCTGCCGGCCTGGATGCCGCTGAGCAGGCCAGGGGAGCCTCCCGGTATTCAGTGGTCTTGCACGGAATCGGGTGCAAACAGGAGGGCCCTGGGTGTCTTGAACGGCGCACTAGCAAGAAGAGAAAGCAGAGCCGCGACGAAGGCCCCTTGGAAAGTGCTGCATGCCTCCGCTTCAGCAGGGCAAATAGGGCGACTTTGCTCGAGGCAGGGGCTGACGTTCGGTCTCCAGGTAGGTGTAGAGCAGAGCGGCATGAGCTCCCAACCAGGCCCTGGACGCACCGTGTTTTACGAGAGAGCACTCATTTTCTTCCCAGAGCCATGCCTCCCGTGTACGAGAGGCCCGTCAGAGAGGGTGCCTCTCCGTGTAATTCAAGGCCCTACGGAGGGAACTTTCCAACTGTGCCTTCAGGCCCGCACCTGAAGCCCGACAGGCGGTAAACGTCACCTGGGGCTTCAACAAGGCACCAACCACACAAGGTACACAACGGGCCCTTCCCTGGATCAGCGTGTTTACGCAGGGTGTTCTGAGTGGAGCAAACGGCCTCAACCAAGGCAGGCGCCCTTTACGCATGTAAGCGTCTGCCTCTTCCAAACGACCGATGTGTTGCCTGAAGAACTCTGCTTTAGCTGCCGCTGCAATGCAAGCGGACTTTCTCCGTGAGTAGAGCGACTTTCCAACGGAGGTGCCAGAAGGCGTTCTAAGCAGACTATTTCCTCAGGGCAGCTGAGAGAAGGTCCATGTGCAAAACTTCCAGGGCACGGCGGACCGGCTAGAAACGCGTTCCTGATGCTGTTGGAGTGCCGAGGAATCGTAGCCGTCCCCTTTAAAAGCGCTGGTTGTAGTCCTTCCCTCGGCAAACACAGTAGTCCCCTCTCTGAAGGGCCTGGGGGCCTGGGTGTGGCACAGCATGCTCACAGGGGCAGGGGCTTTTCGCAGGGAAAAGGGTGCACGCCCAAAGCGCCTAGGAGTCCTGAGAAGGGCAGCACCGCTCAAATAAAGCACTACAGTGACTAAGACCTCCAAGAGCTTGCTGTATGCTCCGATCCATTAGGGCGACTCAAAGGCTTTCTCGAGGCATGCCCTCTCGTGGGCGTTCCCTGTAGTCCTACAGCCCGACAGGAGGAGCTCCCAGCACGGCTCCGGAAGCCCCCTGAGAACTGAGAGAAAAATTCCTTCTCTTCCCCGAGCCCTGCCTCCCGCGCCTAGAGGCCCGTCAGAAACGGTGTTATTCAGGTAGCTCCAAGGCAGCACGAATGGAGCTTTCAAAATGGGAAGTCAAGGCTTCTGCCCTCCGGCCCCCACTTCCAGTGAACACGTAGTCCACTCCCTTGGCATTTCTAGTAAGTGCCCAGGGACACTAGCTACGCACTCGCTCCTGCCCTGAATCCACTTTTCTTCCCAGGGTGTTCTGTATGTAGCCAACTCCCTCATCCAAGGAACCCTCTAGGTAGCCTCTATCGGGCCATAGCCTCAACCAAAGGCTTGCAGTGTAAGAGGAAGCACTGTACTTCAGTGGCAGCGGGAACGCAAGCCGACTGTCTCCTGCAGGTATGGTGCCCTCGGCTAAGGGTTCCTGGAAGGGCTGCGAAGCAGATGGTTTCCCTAGGTGCAGCTCAGGCGAGGGCAATGAGGCAGAGTTCCTTGACAAGTGGCCCGTGAGAGAACAGTTTCCCTGGAGCTGCTGCCGTGCCGAGGAAATCTACCTCTCCCCAGGGTGGTGTGCAGGGCGTTGCCCTACACTCGGCATACACAGAGTGACTGGGAAGGGCTGCCGGCCTGGATGCCGCTGAGCAGGCCAGGGGAGCCTCCCGGTATTCAGTGGTCTTGCACGGAATCGGGTGCAAACAGGAGGGCCCTGGGTGTCTTGAACGGCGCACTAGCAAGAAGAGAAAGCAGAGCCGCGACGAAGGCCCCTTGGAAAGTGCTGCATGCCTCCGCTTCAGCAGGGCAAATAGGGCGACTTTGCTCGAGGCAGGGGCTGACGTTCGGTCTCCAGGTAGGTGTAGAGCAGAGCGGCATGAGCTCCCAACCAGGCCCTGGACGCACCGTGTTTTACGAGAGAGCACTCATTTTCTTCCCAGAGCCATGCCTCCCGTGTACGAGAGGCCCGTCAGAGAGGGTGCCTCTCCGTGTAATTCAAGGCCCTACGGAGGGAACTTTCCAACTGTGCCTTCAGGCCCGCACCTGAAGCCCGACAGGCGGTAAACGTCACCTGGGGCTTCAACAAGGCACCAACCACACAAGGTACACAACGGGCCCTTCCCTGGATCAGCGTGTTTACGCAGGGTGTTCTGAGTGGAGCAAACGGCCTCAACCAAGGCAGGCGCCCTTTACGCATGTAAGCGTCTGCCTCTTCCAAACGACCGATGTGTTGCCTGAAGAACTCTGCTTTAGCTGCCGCTGCAATGCAAGCGGACTTTCTCCGTGAGTAGAGCGACTTTCCAACGGAGGTGCCAGAAGGCGTTCTAAGCAGACTATTTCCTCAGGGCAGCTGAGAGAAGGTCCATGTGCAAAACTTCCAGGGCACGGCGGACCGGCTAGAAACGCGTTCCTGATGCTGTTGGAGTGCCGAGGAATCGTAGCCGTCCCCTTTAAAAGCGCTGGTTGTAGTCCTTCCCTCGGCAAACACAGTAGTCCCCTCTCTGAAGGGCCTGGGGGCCTGGGTGTGGCACAGCATGCTCACAGGGGCAGGGGCTTTTCGCAGGGAAAAGGGTGCACGCCCAAAGCGCCTAGGAGTCCTGAGAAGGGCAGCACCGCTCAAATAAAGCACTACAGTGACTAAGACCTCCAAGAGCTTGCTGTATGCTCCGATCCATTAGGGCGACTCAAAGGCTTTCTCGAGGCATGCCCTCTCGTGGGCGTTCCCTGTAGTCCTACAGCCCGACAGGAGGAGCTCCCAGCACGGCTCCGGAAGCCCCCTGAGAACTGAGAGAAAAATTCCTTCTCTTCCCCGAGCCCTGCCTCCCGCGCCTAGAGGCCCGTCAGAAACGGTGTTATTCAGGTAGCTCCAAGGCAGCACGAATGGAGCTTTCAAAATGGGAAGTCAAGGCTTCTGCCCTCCGGCCCCCACTTCCAGTGAACACGTAGTCCACTCCCTTGGCATTTCTAGTAAGTGCCCAGGGACACTAGCTACGCACTCGCTCCTGCCCTGAATCCACTTTTCTTCCCAGGGTGTTCTGTATGTAGCCAACTCCCTCATCCAAGGAACCCTCTAGGTAGCCTCTATCGGGCCATAGCCTCAACCAAAGGCTTGCAGTGTAAGAGGAAGCACTGTACTTCAGTGGCAGCGGGAACGCAAGCCGACTGTCTCCTGCAGGTATGGTGCCCTCGGCTAAGGGTTCCTGGAAGGGCTGCGAAGCAGATGGTTTCCCTAGGTGCAGCTCAGGCGAGGGCAATGAGGCAGAGTTCCTTGACAAGTGGCACGTGAGAGAACAGTTTCCCTGGAGCTGCTGCCGTGCCGAGGAAATCTACCTCTCCCCAGGGTGGTGTGCAGGGCGTTGCCCTACACTCGGCATACACAGAGTGACTGGGAAGGGCTGCCGGCCTGGATGCCGCTGAGCAGGCCAGGGGAGCCTCCCGGTATTCAGTGGTCTTGCACGGAATCGGGTGCAAACAGGAGGGCCCTGGGTGTCTTGAACGGCGCACTAGCAAGAAGAGAAAGCAGAGCCGCGACGAAGGCCCCTTGGAAAGTGCTGCATGCCTCCGCTTCAGCAGGGCAAATAGGGCGACTTTGCTCGAGGCAGGGGCTGACGTTCGGTCTCCAGGTAGGTGTAGAGCAGAGCGGCATGAGCTCCCAACCAGGCCCTGGACGCACCGTGTTTTACGAGAGAGCACTCATTTTCTTCCCAGAGCCATGCCTCCCGTGTACGAGAGGCCCGTCAGAGAGGGTGCCTCTCCGTGTAATTCAAGGCCCTACGGAGGGAACTTTCCAACTGTGCCTTCAGGCCCGCACCTGAAGCCCGACAGGCGGTAAACGTCACCTGGGGCTTCAACAAGGCACCAACCACACAAGGTACACAACGGGCCCTTCCCTGGATCAGCGTGTTTACGCAGGGTGTTCTGAGTGGAGCAAACGGCCTCAACCAAGGCAGGCGCCCTTTACGCATGTAAGCGTCTGCCTCTTCCAAACGACCGATGTGTTGCCTGAAGAACTCTGCTTTAGCTGCCGCTGCAATGCAAGCGGACTTTCTCCGTGAGTAGAGCGACTTTCCAACGGACGTGCCAGAAGGCGTTCTAAGCAGACTATTTCCTCAGGGCAGCTGAGAGAAGGTCCATGTGCAAAACTTCCAGGGCACGGCGGACCGGCTAGAAACGCGTTCCTGATGCTGTTGGAGTGCCGAGGAATCGTAGCCGTCCCCTTTAAAAGCGCTGGTTGTAGTCCTTCCCTCGGCAAACACAGTAGTCCCCTCTCTGAAGGGCCTGGGGGCCTGGGTGTGGCACAGCATGCTCACAGGGGCAGGGGCTTTTCGCAGGGAAAAGGGTGCACGCCCAAAGCGCCTAGGAGTCCTGAGAAGGGCAGCACCGCTCAAATAAAGCACTACAGTGACTAAGACCTCCAAGAGCTTGCTGTATGCTCCGATCCATTAGGGCGACTCAAAGGCTTTCTCGAGGCATGCCCTCTCGTGGGCGTTCCCTGTAGTCCTACAGCCCGACAGGAGGAGCTCCCAGCACGGCTCCGGAAGCCCCCTGAGAACTGAGAGAAAAATTCCTTCTCTTCCCCGAGCCCTGCCTCCCGCGCCTAGAGGCCCGTCAGAAACGGTGTTATTCAGGTAGCTCCAAGGCAGCACGAATGGAGCTTTCAAAATGGGAAGTCAAGGCTTCTGCCCTCCGGCCCCCACTTCCAGTGAACACGTAGTCCACTCCCTTGGCATTTCTAGTAAGTGCCCAGGGACACTAGCTACGCACTCGCTCCTGCCCTGAATCCACTTTTCTTCCCAGGGTGTTCTGTATGTAGCCAACTCCCTCATCCAAGGAACCCTCTAGGTAGCCTCTATCGGGCCATAGCCTCAACCAAAGGCTTGCAGTGTAAGAGGAAGCACTGTACTTCAGTGGCAGCGGGAACGCAAGCCGACTGTCTCCTGCAGGTATGGTGCCCTCGGCTAAGGGTTCCTGGAAGGGCTGCGAAGCAGATGGTTTCCCTAAGTGCAAGGGTTCCTGGAAGGGCTGCGAAGCAGATGGTTTCCCTAGGTGCAGCTCAGGCGAGGGCAATGAGGCAGAGTTCCTTGACAAGTGGCACGTGAGAGAACAGTTTCCCTGGAGCTGCTGCCGTGCCGAGGAAATCTACCTCTCCCCAGGGTGGTGTGCAGGGCGTTGCCCTACACTCGGCATACACAGAGTGACTGGGAAGGGCTGCCGGCCTGGATGCCGCTGAGCAGGCCAGGGGAGCCTCCCGGTATTCAGTGGTCTTGCACGGAATCGGGTGCAAACAGGAGGGCCCTGGGTGTCTTGAACGGCGCACTAGCAAGAAGAGAAAGCAGAGCCGCGACGAAGGCCCCTTGGAAAGTGCTGCATGCCTCCGCTTCAGCAGGGCAATAGAGCGACTTTGCTCGAGGCAGGGGCTGACGTTCGGTCTCCAGGTAGGTGTAGAGCAGAGCGGCATGAGCTCCCAACCAGGCCCTGGACGCACCGTGTTTTACGAGAGAGCACTCATTTTCTTCCCAGAGCCATGCCTCCCGTGTACGAGAGGCCCGTCAGAGAGGGTGCCTCTCCGAGTAATTCAAGGCCCTACGGAGGGAACTTTCCAACTGTGCCTTCAGGCCCGCACCTGAAGCCCGACAGGCGGTAAACGTCACCTGGGCCTTCAACAAGGCACCAACCACACAAGGTAAAAAACCGGCCCTTCCCTGGATCAGCGTGTATACGCAGGGTGTTCTGAGTGGAGCAAACGGCCTCAACCAAGGCAGGCGCCCTTTACGCATGTAAGCGTCTGCCTCTTCCAAACGACCGATGTGTTGCCTGAAGAACTCTGCTTTAGCTGCCGCTGCAATGCAAGCTGACTTTCTCCGTGAGTAGAGCGACTTTCCAACGGAGGTGCCAGAAGGCGTTCTAAGCAGACTATTTCCTCAGGGCAGCTGAGAGAAGGTCCATGTGCAAAACTTCCAGGGCACGGCGGACCGGCTAGAAACGCGTTCCTGATGCTGTTGGAGTGCCGAGGAATCGTAGCCGTCCCCTTTAAAAGCGCTGGTTGTAGTCCTTCCCTCGGCAAACACAGTAGTCCCCTCTCTGAAGGGCCTGGGGGCCTGGGTGTGGCACAGCATGCTCACAGGGGCAGGGGCTTTTCGCAGGGAAAAGGGTGCACGCCCAAAGCGCCTAGGAGTGCTGAGAAGGGCAGCACCGCTCAAATAAAGCACTACAGTGACTAAGACCTCCAAGAGCTTGCTGTATGCTCCGATCCATTAGGGCGACTCAAAGGCTTTCTCGAGGCATGCCCTCTCGTGGGCGTTCCCTGTAGTCCTACAGCCCAACAGGAGGAGCTCCCAGCACGGCTCCGGAAGCCCCCTGAGAACTGAGAGAAAAATTCCTTCTCTTCCCCGAGCCCTGCCTCCCGCGCCTAGAGGCCCGTCAGAAACGGTGTTATTCAGGTAGCTCCAAGGCAGCACGAATGGAGCTTTCAAAATGGGAAGTCAAGGCTTCTGCCCTCCGGCCCCCACTTCCAGTGAACACGTAGTCCACTCCCTTGGCATTTCTAGTAAGTGCCCAGGGACACTAGCTACGCACTCGCTCCTGCCCTGAATCCACTTTTCTTCCCAGGGTGTTCTGTATGTAGCCAACTCCCTCATCCAAGGAACCCTCTAGGTAGCCTCTATAGGGCCATAGCCTCAACCAAAGGCTTGCAGTGTAAGAGGAAGCACTGTACTTCAGTGGCAGCGGGAACGCAAGCCGACTGTCTCCTGCAGGTATGGTGCCCTCGGCTAAGGGTTCCTGGAAGGGCTGCGAAGCAGATGGTTTCCCTAGGTGCAGCTCAGGCGAGGGCAATGAGGCAGAGTTCCTTGACAAGTGGCCCGTGAGAGAACAGTTTCCCTGGAGCTGCTGCCGTGCCGAGGAAATCTACCTCTCCCCAGGGTGGTGTGCAGGGCGTTGCCCTACACTCGGCATACACAGAGTGACTGGGAAGGGCTGCCGGCCTGGATGCCGCTGAGCAGGCCAGGGGAGCCTCCCGGTATTCAGTGGTCTTGCACGGAATCGGGTGCAAACAGGAGGGCCCTGGGTGTCTTGAACGGCGCACTAGCAAGAACAGAAAGCAGAGCCGCGACGAAGGCCCCTTGGAAAGTGCTGCATGCCTCCGCTTCAGCAGGGCAATAGAGCGACTTTGCTCGAGGCAGGGGCTGACGTTCGGTCTCCAGGTAGGTGTAGAGCAGAGCGGCATGAGCTCCCAACCAGGCCCTGGACGCACCGTGTTTTACGAGAGAGCACTCATTTTCTTCCCAGAGCCATGCCTCCCGTGTACGAGAGGCCCGTCAGAGAGGGTGCCTCTCCGAGTAATTCAAGGCCCTACGGAGGGAACTTTCCAACTGTGCCTTCAGGCCCGCACCTGAAGCCCGACAGGCGGTAAACGTCACCTGGGGCTTCAACAAGGCACCAACCACACAAGGTACACAACGGGCCCTTCCCTGGATCAGCGTGTTTACGCAGGGTGTTCTGAGTGGAGCAAACGGCCTCAACCAAGGCAGGCGCCCTTTACGCATGTAAGCGTCTGCCTCTTCCAAACGACCGATGTGTTGCCTGAAGAACTCTGCTTTAGCTGCCGCTGCAATGCAAGCGGACTTTCTCCGTGAGTAGAGCGACTTTCCAACGGACGTGCCAGAAGGCGTTCTAAGCAGACTATTTCCTCAGGGCAGCTGAGAGAAGGTCCATGTGCAAAACTTCCAGGGCACGGCGGACCGGCTAGAAACGCGTTCCTGATGCTGTTGGAGTGCCGAGGAATCGTAGCCGTCCCCTTTAAAAGCGCTGGTTGTAGTCCTTCCCTCGGCAAACACAGTAGTCCCCTCTCTGAAGGGCCTGGGGGCCTGGGTGTGGCACAGCATGCTCACAGGGGCAGGGGCTTTTCGCAGGGAAAAGGGTGCACGCCCAAAGCGCCTAGGAGTCCTGAGAAGGGCAGCACCGCTCAAATAAAGCACTACAGTGACTAAGACCTCCAAGAGCTTGCTGTATGCTCCTCTCCATTAGGGCGACTCAAAGGCTTTCTCGAGGCATGCCCTCTCGTGGGCGTTCCCTGTAGTCCTACAGCCCGACAGGAGGAGCTCCCAGCACGGCTCCGGAAGCCCCCTGAGAACTGAGAGAAAAATTCCTTCTCTTCCCCGAGCCCTGCCTCCCGCGCCTAGAGGCCCGTCAGAAACGGTGTTATTCAGGTAGCTCCAAGGCAGCACGAATGGAGCTTTCAAAATGGGAAGTCAAGGCTTCTGCCCTCCGGCCCCCACTTCCAGTGAACACGTAGTCCACTCCCTTGGCATTTCTAGTAAGTGCCCAGGGACACTAGCTACGCACTCGCTCCTGCCCTGAATCCACTTTTCTTCCCAGGGTGTTCTGTATGTAGCCAACTCCCTCATCCAAGGAACCCTCTAGGTAGCCTCTATCGGGCCATAGCCTCAACCAAAGGCTTGCAGTGTAAGAGGAAGCACTGTACTTCAGTGGCAGCGGGAACGCAAGCCGACTGTCTCCTGCAGGTATGGTGCCCTCGGCTAAGGGTTCCTGGAAGAGCGGCGAAGCAGATGGTTTCCCTAGGTGCAGCTCAGGCGAGGGCAATGAGGCAGAGTTCCTTGACAAGTGGCACGTGAGAGAACAGTTTCCCTGGAGCTGCTGCCGTGCCGAGGAAATCTACCTCTCCCCAGGGTGGTGTGCAGGGCGTTGCCCTACACTCGGCATACACAGAGTGACTGGGAAGGGCTGCCGGCCTGGATGCCGCTGAGCAGGCCAGGGGAGCCTCCCGGTATTCAGTGGTCTTGCACGGAATCGGGTGCAAACAGGAGGGCCCTGGGTGTCTTGAACGGCGCACTAGCAAGAAGAGAAAGCAGAGCCGCGACGAAGGCCCCTTGGAAAGTGCTGCATGCCTCCGCTTCAGCAGGGCAAATAGGGCGACTTTGCTCGAGGCAGGGGCTGACGTTCGGTCTCCAGGTAGGTGTAGAGCAGAGCGGCATGAGCTCCCAACCAGGCCCTGGACGCACCGTGTTTTACGAGAGAGCACTCATTTTCTTCCCAGAGCCATGCCTCCCGTGTACGAGAGGCCCGTCAGAGAGGGTGCCTCTCCGAGTAATTCAAGGCCCTACGGAGGGAACTTTCCAACTGTGCCTTCAGGCCCGCACCTGAAGCCCGACAGGCGGTAAACGTCACCTGGGGCTTCAACAAGGCACCAACCACACAAGGTACACAACGGGCCCTTCCCTGGATCAGCGTGTTTACGCAGGGTGTTCTGAGTGGAGCAAACGGCCTCAACCAAGGCAGGCGCCCTTTACGCATGTAAGCGTCTGCCTCTTCCAAACGACCGATGTGTTGCCTGAAGAACTCTGCTTTAGCTGCCGCTGCAATGCAAGCGGACTTTCTCTGTGAGTAGAGCGACTTTCCAACGGACGTGCCAGAAGGCGTTCTAAGCAGACTATTTCCTCAGGGCAGCTGAGAGAAGGTCCATGTGGAAAACTTCCAGGGCACGGCGGACCGGCTAGAAACGCGTTCCTGATGCTGTTGGAGTGCCGAGGAATCGTAGCCGTCCCCTTTAAAAGCGCTGGTTGTAGTCCTTCCCTCGGCAAACACAGTAGTCCCCTCTCTGAAGGGCCTGGGGGCCTGGGTGTGGCACAGCATGCTCACAGGGGCAGGGGCTTTTCGCAGGGAAAAGGGTGCACGCCCAAAGCGCCTAGGAGTCCTGAGAAGGGCAGCACCGCTCAAATAAAGCACTACAGTGACTAAGACCTCCAAGAGCTTGCTGTATGCTCCGATCCATTAGGGCGACTCAAAGGCTTTCTCGAGGCATGCCCTCTCGTGGGCGTTCCCTGTAGTCCTACAGCCCGACAGGAGGAGCTCCCAGCACGGCTCCGGAAGCCCCCTGAGAACTGAGAGAAAAATTCCTTCTCTTCCCCGAGCCCTGCCTCCCGCGCCTAGAGGCCCGTCAGAAACGGTGTTATTCAGGTAGCTCCAAGGCAGCACGAATGGAGCTTTCAAAATGGGAAGTCAAGGCTTCTGCCCTCCGGCCCCCACTTCCAGTGAACACGTAGTCCACTCCCTTGGCATTTCTAGTAAGTGCCCAGGGACACTAGCTACGCACTCGCTCCTGCCCTGAATCCACTTTTCTTCCCAGGGTGTTCTGTATGTAGCCAACTCCCTCATCCAAGGAACCCTCTAGGTAGCCTCTATCGGGCCATAGCCTCAACCAAAGGCTTGCAGTGTAAGAGGAAGCACTGTACTTCAGTGGCAGCGGGAACGCAAGCCGACTGTCTCCTGCAGGTATGGTGCCCTCGGCTAAGGGTTCCTGGAAGGGCTGCGAAGCAGATGGTTTCCCTAGGTGCAGCTCAGGCGAGGGCAATGAGGCAGAGTTCCTTGACAAGTGGCCCGTGAGAGAACAGTTTCCCTGGAGCTGCTGCCGTGCCGAGGAAATCTACCTCTCCCCAGGGTGGTGTGCAGGGCGTTGCCCTACACTCGGCATACACAGAGTGACTGGGAAGGGCTGCCGGCCTGGATGCCGCTGAGCAGGCCAGGGGAGCCTCCCGGTATTCAGTGGTCTTGCACGGAATCGGGTGCAAACAGGAGGGCCCTGGGTGTCTTGAACGGCGCACTAGCAAGAAGAGAAAGCAGAGCCGCGACGAAGGCCCCTTGGAAAGTGCTGCATGCCTCCGCTTCAGCAGGGCAATAGAGCGACTTTGCTCGAGGCAGGGGCTGACGTTCGGTCTCCAGGTAGGTGTAGAGCAGAGCGGCATGAGCTCCCAACCAGGCCCTGGACGCACCGTGTTTTACGAGAGAGCACTCATTTTCTTCCCAGAGCCATGCCTCCCGTGTACGAGAGGCCCGTCAGAGAGGGTGCCTCTCCGTGTAATTCAAGGCCCTACGGAGGGAACTTTCCAACTGTGCCTTCAGGCCCGCACCTGAAGCCCGACAGGCGGTAAACGTCACCTGGGCCTTCAACAAGGCTCAAACCACACAAGGTACACAACGGGCCCTTCCCTGGATCAGCGTGTTTACGCAGGGTGTTCTGAGTGGAGCAAACGGCCTCAACCAAGGCAGGCGCCCTTTACGCATGTAAGCGTCTGCCTCTTCCAAACGACCGATGTGTTGCCTGAAGAACTCTGCTTTAGCTGCCGCTGCAATGCAAGCGGACTTTCTCCGTGAGTAGAGCGACTTTCCAACGGAGGTGCCAGAAGGCGTTCTAAGCAGACTATTTCCTCAGGGCAGCTGAGAGAAGGTCCATGTGGAAAACTTCCAGGGCAGGGCGGACCGGCTAGAAACGCGTTCCTGATGCTGTTGGAGTGCCGAGGAATCGTAGCCGTCCCCTTTAAAAGCGCTGGTTGTAGTCCTTCCCTCGGCAAACACAGTAGACCCCTCTCTGAAGGGCCTGGGGGCCTGGGTGTGGCACAGCATGCTCACAGGGGCAGGGGCTTTTCGCAGGGAAAAGGGTGCACACCCAAAGCGCCTAGGAGTGCTGAGAAGGGCAGCACCGCTCAAATAAAGCACTACAGTGACTAAGACCTCCAAGAGCTTGCTGTATGCTCCGATCCATTAGGGCGACTCAAAGGCTTTCTCGAGGCATGCCCTCTCGTGGGCGTTCCCTGTAGTCCTACAGCCCGACAGGAGGAGCTCCCAGCACGGCTCCGGAAGCCCCCTGAGAACTGAGAGAAAAATTCCTTCTCTTCCCCGAGCCCTGCCTCCCGCGCCTAGAGGCCCGTCAGAAACGGTGTTATTCAGGTAGCTCCAAGGCAGCACGAATGGAGCTTTCAAAATGGGAAGTCAAGGCTTCTGCCCTCCGGCCCCCACTTCCAGTGAACACGTAGTCCACTCCCTTGGCATTTCTAGTAAGTGCCCAGGGACACTAGCTACGCACTCGCTCCTGCCCTGAATCCACTTTTCTTCCCAGGGTGTTCTGTATGTAGCCAACTCCCTCATCCAAGGAACCCTCTAGGTAGCCTCTATCGGGCCATAGCCTCAACCAAAGGCTTGCAGTGTAAGAGGAAGCACTGTACTTCAGTGGCAGCGGGAACGCAAGCCGACTGTCTCCTGCAGGTATGGTGCCCTCGGCTAAGGGTTCCTGGAAGGGCTGCGGAGCAGATGGTTTCCGAAGGTGCAGCTCAGGCGAGGGCAATGAGGCAGAGTTCCTTGACAAGTGGCCCGTGAGAGAACAGTTTCCCTGGAGCTGCTGCCGTGCCGAGGAAATCTACCTCTCCCCAGGGTGGTGTGCAGGGCGTTGCCCTACACTCGGCATACACAGAGTGACTGGGAAGGGCTGCCGGCCTGGATGCCGCTGAGCAGGCCAGGGGAGCCTCCCGGTATTCAGTGGTCTTGCACGGAATCGGGTGCAAACAGGAGGGCCCTGGGTGTCTTGAACGGCGCACTAGCAAGAAGAGAAAGCAGAGCCGCGACGAAGGCCCCTTGGAAAGTGCTGCATGCCTCCGCTTCAGCAGGGCAATAGAGCGACTTTGCTCGAGGCAGGGGCTGACGTTCGGTCTCCAGGTAGGTGTAGAGCAGAGCGGCATGAGCTCCCAACCAGGCCCTGGACGCACCGTGTTTTACGAGAGAGCACTCATTTTCTTCCCAGAGCCATGCCTCCCGTGTACGAGAGGCCCGTCAGAGAGGGTGCCTCTCCGTGTAATTCAAGGCCCTACGGAGGGAACTTTCCAACTGTGCCTTCAGGCCCGCACCTGAAGCCCGACAGGCGGTAAACGTCACCTGGGCCTTCAACAAGGCTCAAACCACACAAGGTACACAACGGGCCCTTCCCTGGATCAGCGTGTTTACGCAGGGTGTTCTGAGTGGAGCAAACGGCCTCAACCAAGGCAGGCGCCCTTTACGCATGTAAGCGTCTGCCTCTTCCAAACGACCGATGTGTTGCCTGAAGAACTCTGCTTTAGCTGCCGCTGCAATGCAAGCGGACTTTCTCCGTGAGTAGAGCGACTTTCCAACGGAGGTGCCAGAAGGCGTTCTAAGCAGACTATTTCCTCAGGGCAGCTGAGAGAAGGTCCATGTGGAAAACTTCCAGGGCACGGCGGACCGGCTAGAAACGCGTTCCTGATGCTGTTGGAGTGCCGAGGAATCGTAGCCGTCCCCTTTAAAAGCGCTGGTTGTAGTCCTTCCCTCGGCAAACACAGTAGACCCCTCTCTGAAGGGCCTGGGGGCCTGGGTGTGGCACAGCATGCTCACAGGGGCAGGGGCTTTTCGCAGGGAAAAGGGTGCACGCCCAAAGCGCCTAGGAGTGCTGAGAAGGGCAGCACCGCTCAAATAAAGCACTACAGTGACTAAGACCTCCAAGAGCTTGCTGTATGCTCCGATCCATTAGGGCGACTCAAAGGCTTTCTCGAGGCATGCCCTCTCGTGGGCGTTCCCTGTAGTCCTACAGCCCGACAGGAGGAGCTCCCAGCACGGCTCCGGAAGCCCCCTGAGAACTGAGAGAAAAATTCCTTCTCTTCCCCGAGCCCTGCCTCCCGCGCCTAGAGGCCCGTCAGAAACGGTGTTATTCAGGTAGCTCCAAGGCAGCACGAATGGAGCTTTCAAAATGGGAAGTCAAGGCTTCTGCCCTCCGGCCCCCACTTCCAGTGAACACGTAGTCCACTCCCTTGGCATTTCTAGTAAGTGCCCAGGGACACTAGCTACGCACTCGCTCCTGCCCTGAATCCACTTTTCTTCCCAGGGTGTTCTGTATGTAGCCAACTCCCTCATCCAAGGAACCCTCTAGGTAGCCTCTATCGGGCCATAGCCTCAACCAAAGGCTTGCAGTGTAAGAGGAAGCACTGTACTTCAGTGGCAGCGGGAACGCAAGCCGACTGTCTCCTGCAGGTATGGTGCCCTCGGCTAAGGGTTCCTGGAAGGGCTGCGAAGCAGATGGTTTCCCTAGGTGCAGCTCAGGCGAGGGCAATGAGGCAGAGTTCCTTGACAAGTGGCCCGTGAGAGAACAGTTTCCCTGGAGCTGCTGCCGTGCCGAGGAAATCTACCTCTCCCCAGGGTGGTGTGCAGGGCGTTGCCCTACACTCGGCATACACAGAGTGACTGGGAAGGGCTGCCGGCCTGGATGCCGCTGAGCAGGCCAGGGGAGCCTCCCGGTATTCAGTGGTCTTGCACGGAATCGGGTGCAAACAGGAGGGCCCTGGGTGTCTTGAACGGCGCACTAGCAAGAAGAGAAAGCAGAGCCGCGACGAAGGCCCCTTGGAAAGTGCTGCATGCCTCCGCTTCAGCAGGGCAAATAGAGCGACTTTGCTCGAGGCAGGGGCTGACGTTCGGTCTCCAGGTAGGTGTAGAGCAGAGCGGCATGAGCTCCCAACCAGGCCCTGGACGCACCGTGTTTTACGAGAGAGCACTCATTTTCTTCCCAGAGCCATGCCTCCCGTGTACGAGAGGCCCGTCAGAGAGGGTGCCTCTCCGTGTAATTCAAGGCCCTACGGAGGGAACTTTCCAACTGTGCCTTCAGGCCCGCACCTGAAGCCCGACAGGCGGTAAACGTCACCTGGGGCTTCAACAAGGCTCAAACCACACAAGGTACACAACGGGCCCTTCCCTGGATCAGCGTGTTTACGCAGGGTGTTCTGAGTGGAGCAAACGGCCTCAACCAAGGCAGGCGCCCTTTACGCATGTAAGCGTCTGCCTCTTCCAAACGACCGATGTGTTGCCTGAAGAACTCTGCTTTAGCTGCCGCTGCAATGCAAGCGGACTTTCTCCGTGAGTAGAGCGGCTTTCCAACGGACGTGCCAGAAGGCGTTCTAAGCAGACTATTTCCTCAGGGCAGCTGAGAGAAGGTCCATGTGCAAAACTTCCAGGGCACGGCGGACCGGCTAGAAACGCGTTCCTGATGCTGTTGGAGTGCCGAGGAATCGTAGCCGTCCCCTTTAAAAGCGCTGGTTGTAGTCCTTCCCTCGGCAAACACAGTAGTCCCCTCTCTGAAGGGCCTGGGGGCCTGGGTGTGGCACAGCATGCTCACAGGGGCAGGGGCTTTTCGCAGGGAAAAGGGTGCACGCCCAAAGCGCCTAGGAGTCCTGAGAAGGGCAGCACCGCTCAAATAAAGCACTACAGTGACTAAGACCTCCAAGAGCTTGCTGTATGCTCCGATCCATTAGGGCGACTCAAAGGCTTTCTCGAGGCATGCCCTCTCGTGGGCGTTCCCTGTAGTCCTACAGCCCGACAGGAGGAGCTCCCAGCACGGCTCCGGAAGCCCCCTGAGAACTGAGAGAAAAATTCCTTCTCTTCCCCGAGCCCTGCCTCCCGCGCCTAGAGGCCCGTCAGAAACGGTGTTATTCAGGTAGCTCCAAGGCAGCACGAATGGAGCTTTCAAAATGGGAAGTCAAGGCTTCTGCCCTCCGGCCCCCACTTCCAGTGAACACGTAGTCCACTCCCTTGGCATTTCTAGTAAGTGCCCAGGGACACTAGCTACGCACTCGCTCCTGCCCTGAATCCACTTTTCTTCCCAGGGTGTTCTGTATGTAGCCAACTCCCTCATCCAAGGAACCCTCTAGGTAGCCTCTATCGGGCCATAGCCTCAACCAAAGGCTTGCAGTGTAAGAGGAAGCACTGTACTTCAGTGGCAGCGGGAACGCAAGCCGACTGTCTCCTGCAGGTATGGTGCCCTCGGCTAAGGGTTCCTGGAAGGGCTGCGAAGCAGATGGTTTCCCTAGGTGCAGCTCAGGCGAGGGCAATGAGGCAGAGTTCCTTGACAAGTGGCCCGTGAGAGAACAGTTTCCCTGGAGCTGCTGCCGTGCCGAGGAAATCTACCTCTCCCCAGGGTGGTGTGCAGGGCGTTGCCCTACACTCGGCATACACAGAGTGACTGGGAAGGGCTGCCGGCCTGGATGCCGCTGAGCAGGCCAGGGGAGCCTCCCGGTATTCAGTGGTCTTGCACGGAATCGGGTGCAAACAGGAGGGCCCTGGGTGTCTTGAACGGCGCACTAGCAAGAAGAGAAAGCAGAGCCGCGACGAAGGCCCCTTGGAAAGTGCTGCATGCCTCCGCTTCAGCAGGGCAATAGAGCGACTTTGCTCGAGGCAGGGGCTGACGTTCGGTCTCCAGGTAGGTGTAGAGCAGAGCGGCATGAGCTCCCAACCAGGCCCTGGACGCACCGTGTTTTACGAGAGAGCACTCATTTTCTTCCCAGAGCCATGCCTCCCGTGTACGAGAGGCCCGTCAGAGAGGGTGCCTCTCCGTGTAATTCAAGGCCCTACGGAGGGAACTTTCCAACTGTGCCTTCAGGCCCGCACCTGAAGCCCGACAGGCGGTAAACGTCACCTGGGCCTTCAACAAGGCTCAAACCACACAAGGTACACAACGGGCCCTTCCCTGGATCAGCGTGTTTACGCAGGGTGTTCTGAGTGGAGCAAACGGCCTCAACCAAGGCAGGCGCCCTTTACGCATGTAAGCGTCTGCCTCTTCCAAACGACCGATGTGTTGCCTGAAGAACTCTGCTTTAGCTGCCGCTGCAATGCAAGCGGACTTTCTCCGTGAGTAGAGCGACTTTCCAACGGAGGTGCCAGAAGGCGTTCTAAGCAGACTATTTCCTCAGGGCAGCTGAGAGAAGGTCCATGTGGAAAACTTCCAGGGCACGGCGGACCGGCTAGAAACGCGTTCCTGATGCTGTTGGAGTGCCGAGGAATCGTAGCCGTCCCCTTTAAAAGCGCTGGTTGTAGTCCTTCCCTCGGCAAACACAGTAGACCCCTCTCTGAAGGGCCTGGGGGCCTGGGTGTGGCACAGCATGCTCACAGGGGCAGGGGCTTTTCGCAGGGAAAAGGGTGCACGCCCAAAGCGCCTAGGAGTGCTGAGAAGGGCAGCACCGCTCAAATAAAGCACTACAGTGACTAAGACCTCCAAGAGCTTGCTGTATGCTCCGATCCATTAGGGCGACTCAAAGGCTTTCTCGAGGCATGCCCTCTCGTGGGCGTTCCCTGTAGTCCTACAGCCCGACAGGAGGAGCTCCCAGCACGGCTCCGGAAGCCCCCTGAGAACTGAGAGAAAAATTCCTTCTCTTCCCCGAGCCCTGCCTCCCGCGCCTAGAGGCCCGTCAGAAACGGTGTTATTCAGGTAGCTCCAAGGCAGCACGAATGGAGCTTTCAAAATGGGAAGTCAAGGCTTCTGCCCTCCGGCCCCCACTTCCAGTGAACACGTAGTCCACTCCCTTGGCATTTCTAGTAAGTGCCCAGGGACACTAGCTACGCACTCGCTCCTGCCCTGAATCCACTTTTCTTCCCAGGGTGTTCTGTATGTAGCCAACTCCCTCATCCAAGGAACCCTCTAGGTAGCCTCTATCGGGCCATAGCCTCAACCAAAGGCTTGCAGTGTAAGAGGAAGCACTGTACTTCAGTGGCAGCGGGAACGCAAGCCGACTGTCTCCTGCAGGTATGGTGCCCTCGGCTAAGGGTTCCTGGAAGGGCTGCGAAGCAGATGGTTTCCCTAGGTGCAGCTCAGGCGAGGGCAATGAGGCAGAGTTCCTTGACAAGTGGCCCGTGAGAGAACAGTTTCCCTGGAGCTGCTGCCGTGCCGAGGAAATCTACCTCTCCCCAGGGTGGTGTGCAGGGCGTTGCCCTACACTCGGCATACACAGAGTGACTGGGAAGGGCTGCCGGCCTGGATGCCGCTGAGCAGGCCAGGGGAGCCTCCCGGTATTCAGTGGTCTTGCACGGAATCGGGTGCAAACAGGAGGGCCCTGGGTGTCTTGAACGGCGCACTAGCAAGAAGAGAAAGCAGAGCCGCGACGAAGGCCCCTTGGAAAGTGCTGCATGCCTCCGCTTCAGCAGGGCAAATAGAGCGACTTTGCTCGAGGCAGGGGCTGACGTTCGGTCTCCAGGTAGGTGTAGAGCAGAGCGGCATGAGCTCCCAACCAGGCCCTGGACGCACCGTGTTTTACGAGAGAGCACTCATTTTCTTCCCAGAGCCATGCCTCCCGTGTACGAGAGGCCCGTCAGAGAGGGTGCCTCTCCGTGTAATTCAAGGCCCTACGGAGGGAACTTTCCAACTGTGCCTTCAGGCCCGCACCTGAAGCCCGACAGGCGGTAAACGTCACCTGGGGCTTCAACAAGGCTCAAACCACACAAGGTACACAACGGGCCCTTCCCTGGATCAGCGTGTTTACGCAGGGTGTTCTGAGTGGAGCAAACGGCCTCAACCAAGGCAGGCGCCCTTTACGCATGTAAGCGTCTGCCTCTTCCAAACGACCGATGTGTTGCCTGAAGAACTCTGCTTTAGCTGCCGCTGCAATGCAAGCGGACTTTCTCCGTGAGTAGAGCGGCTTTCCAACGGACGTGCCAGAAGGCGTTCTAAGCAGACTATTTCCTCAGGGCAGCTGAGAGAAGGTCCATGTGCAAAACTTCCAGGGCACGGCGGACCGGCTAGAAACGCGTTCCTGATGCTGTTGGAGTGCCGAGGAATCGTAGCCGTCCCCTTTAAAAGCGCTGGTTGTAGTCCTTCCCTCGGCAAACACAGTAGTCCCCTCTCTGAAGGGCCTGGGGGCCTGGGTGTGGCACAGCATGCTCACAGGGGCAGGGGCTTTTCGCAGGGAAAAGGGTGCACGCCCAAAGCGCCTAGGAGTCCTGAGAAGGGCAGCACCGCTCAAATAAAGCACTACAGTGACTAAGACCTCCAAGAGCTTGCTGTATGCTCCGATCCATTAGGGCGACTCAAAGGCTTTCTCGAGGCATGCCCTCTCGTGGGCGTTCCCTGTAGTCCTACAGCCCGACAGGAGGAGCTCCCAGCACGGCTCCGGAAGCCCCCTGAGAACTGAGAGAAAAATTCCTTCTCTTCCCCGAGCCCTGCCTCCCGCGCCTAGAGGCCCGTCAGAAACGGTGTTATTCAGGTAGCTCCAAGGCAGCACGAATGGAGCTTTCAAAATGGGAAGTCAAGGCTTCTGCCCTCCGGCCCCCACTTCCAGTGAACACGTAGTCCACTCCCTTGGCATTTCTAGTAAGTGCCCAGGGACACTAGCTACGCACTCGCTCCTGCCCTGAATCCACTTTTCTTCCCAGGGTGTTCTGTATGTAGCCAACTCCCTCATCCAAGGAACCCTCTAGGTAGCCTCTATCGGGCCATAGCCTCAACCAAAGGCTTGCAGTGTAAGAGGAAGCACTGTACTTCAGTGGCAGCGGGAACGCAAGCCGACTGTCTCCTGCAGGTATGGTGCCCTCGGCTAAGGGTTCCTGGAAGGGCTGCGAAGCAGATGGTTTCCCTAGGTGCAGCTCAGGCGAGGGCAATGAGGCAGAGTTCCTTGACAAGTGGCCCGTGAGAGAACAGTTTCCCTGGAGCTGCTGCCGTGCCGAGGAAATCTACCTCTCCCCAGGGTGGTGTGCAGGGCGTTGCCCTACACTCGGCATACACAGAGTGACTGGGAAGGGCTGCCGGCCTGGATGCCGCTGAGCAGGCCAGGGGAGCCTCCCGGTATTCAGTGGTCTTGCACGGAATCGGGTGCAAACAGGAGGGCCCTGGGTGTCTTGAACGGCGCACTAGCAAGAAGAGAAAGCAGAGCCGCGACGAAGGCCCCTTGGAAAGTGCTGCATGCCTCCGCTTCAGCAGGGCAAATAGAGCGACTTTGCTCGAGGCAGGGGCTGACGTTCGGTCTCCAGGTAGGTGTAGAGCAGAGCGGCATGAGCTCCCAACCAGGCCCTGGACGCACCGTGTTTTACGAGAGAGCACTCATTTTCTTCCCAGAGCCATGCCTCCCGTGTACGAGAGGCCCGTCAGAGAGGGTGCCTCTCCGTGTAATTCAAGGCCCTACGGAGGGAACTTTCCAACTGTGCCTTCAGGCCCGCACCTGAAGCCCGACAGGCGGTAAACGTCACCTGGGCCTTCAACAAGGCTCAAACCACACAAGGTACACAACGGGCCCTTCCCTGGATCAGCGTGTTTACGCAGGGTGTTCTGAGTGGAGCAAACGGCCTCAACCAAGGCAGGCGCCCTTTACGCATGTAAGCGTCTGCCTCTTCCAAACGACCGATGTGTTGCCTGAAGAACTCTGCTTTAGCTGCCGCTGCAATGCAAGCGGACTTTCTCCGTGAGTAGAGCGACTTTCCAACGGAGGTGCCAGAAGGCGTTCTAAGCAGACTATTTCCTCAGGGCAGCTGAGAGAAGGTCCATGTGGAAAACTTCCAGGGCAGGGCGGACCGGCTAGAAACGCGTTCCTGATGCTGTTGGAGTGCCGAGGAATCGTAGCCGTCCCCTTTAAAAGCGCTGGTTGTAGTCCTTCCCTCGGCAAACACAGTAGACCCCTCTCTGAAGGGCCTGGGGGCCTGGGTGTGGCACAGCATGCTCACAGGGGCAGGGGCTTTTCGCAGGGAAAAGGGTGCACACCCAAAGCGCCTAGGAGTGCTGAGAAGGGCAGCACCGCTCAAATAAAGCACTACAGTGACTAAGACCTCCAAGAGCTTGCTGTATGCTCCGATCCATTAGGGCGACTCAAAGGCTTTCTCGAGGCATGCCCTCTCGTGGGCGTTCCCTGTAGTCCTACAGCCCGACAGGAGGAGCTCCCAGCACGGCTCCGGAAGCCCCCTGAGAACTGAGAGAAAAATTCCTTCTCTTCCCCGAGCCCTGCCTCCCGCGCCTAGAGGCCCGTCAGAAACGGTGTTATTCAGGTAGCTCCAAGGCAGCACGAATGGAGCTTTCAAAATGGGAAGTCAAGGCTTCTGCCCTCCGGCCCCCACTTCCAGTGAACACGTAGTCCACTCCCTTGGCATTTCTAGTAAGTGCCCAGGGACACTAGCTACGCACTCGCTCCTGCCCTGAATCCACTTTTCTTCCCAGGGTGTTCTGTATGTAGCCAACTCCCTCATCCAAGGAACCCTCTAGGTAGCCTCTATCGGGCCATAGCCTCAACCAAAGGCTTGCAGTGTAAGAGGAAGCACTGTACTTCAGTGGCAGCGGGAACGCAAGCCGACTGTCTCCTGCAGGTATGGTGCCCTCGGCTAAGGGTTCCTGGAAGGGCTGCGGAGCAGATGGTTTCCGAAGGTGCAGCTCAGGCGAGGGCAATGAGGCAGAGTTCCTTGACAAGTGGCCCGTGAGAGAACAGTTTCCCTGGAGCTGCTGCCGTGCCGAGGAAATCTACCTCTCCCCAGGGTGGTGTGCAGGGCGTTGCCCTACACTCGGCATACACAGAGTGACTGGGAAGGGCTGCCGGCCTGGATGCCGCTGAGCAGGCCAGGGGAGCCTCCCGGTATTCAGTGGTCTTGCACGGAATCGGGTGCAAACAGGAGGGCCCTGGGTGTCTTGAACGGCGCACTAGCAAGAAGAGAAAGCAGAGCCGCGACGAAGGCCCCTTGGAAAGTGCTGCATGCCTCCGCTTCAGCAGGGCAATAGAGCGACTTTGCTCGAGGCAGGGGCTGACGTTCGGTCTCCAGGTAGGTGTAGAGCAGAGCGGCATGAGCTCCCAACCAGGCCCTGGACGCACCGTGTTTTACGAGAGAGCACTCATTTTCTTCCCAGAGCCATGCCTCCCGTGTACGAGAGGCCCGTCAGAGAGGGTGCCTCTCCGTGTAATTCAAGGCCCTACGGAGGGAACTTTCCAACTGTGCCTTCAGGCCCGCACCTGAAGCCCGACAGGCGGTAAACGTCACCTGGGCCTTCAACAAGGCTCAAACCACACAAGGTACACAACGGGCCCTTCCCTGGATCAGCGTGTTTACGCAGGGTGTTCTGAGTGGAGCAAACGGCCTCAACCAAGGCAGGCGCCCTTTACGCATGTAAGCGTCTGCCTCTTCCAAACGACCGATGTGTTGCCTGAAGAACTCTGCTTTAGCTGCCGCTGCAATGCAAGCGGACTTTCTCCGTGAGTAGAGCGACTTTCCAACGGAGGTGCCAGAAGGCGTTCTAAGCAGACTATTTCCTCAGGGCAGCTGAGAGAAGGTCCATGTGGAAAACTTCCAGGGCACGGCGGACCGGCTAGAAACGCGTTCCTGATGCTGTTGGAGTGCCGAGGAATCGTAGCCGTCCCCTTTAAAAGCGCTGGTTGTAGTCCTTCCCTCGGCAAACACAGTAGACCCCTCTCTGAAGGGCCTGGGGGCCTGGGTGTGGCACAGCATGCTCACAGGGGCAGGGGCTTTTCGCAGGGAAAAGGGTGCACGCCCAAAGCGCCTAGGAGTGCTGAGAAGGGCAGCACCGCTCAAATAAAGCACTACAGTGACTAAGACCTCCAAGAGCTTGCTGTATGCTCCGATCCATTAGGGCGACTCAAAGGCTTTCTCGAGGCATGCCCTCTCGTGGGCGTTCCCTGTAGTCCTACAGCCCGACAGGAGGAGCTCCCAGCACGGCTCCGGAAGCCCCCTGAGAACTGAGAGAAAAATTCCTTCTCTTCCCCGAGCCCTGCCTCCCGCGCCTAGAGGCCCGTCAGAAACGGTGTTATTCAGGTAGCTCCAAGGCAGCACGAATGGAGCTTTCAAAATGGGAAGTCAAGGCTTCTGCCCTCCGGCCCCCACTTCCAGTGAACACGTAGTCCACTCCCTTGGCATTTCTAGTAAGTGCCCAGGGACACTAGCTACGCACTCGCTCCTGCCCTGAATCCACTTTTCTTCCCAGGGTGTTCTGTATGTAGCCAACTCCCTCATCCAAGGAACCCTCTAGGTAGCCTCTATCGGGCCATAGCCTCAACCAAAGGCTTGCAGTGTAAGAGGAAGCACTGTACTTCAGTGGCAGCGGGAACGCAAGCCGACTGTCTCCTGCAGGTATGGTGCCCTCGGCTAAGGGTTCCTGGAAGGGCTGCGAAGCAGATGGTTTCCCTAGGTGCAGCTCAGGCGAGGGCAATGAGGCAGAGTTCCTTGACAAGTGGCCCGTGAGAGAACAGTTTCCCTGGAGCTGCTGCCGTGCCGAGGAAATCTACCTCTCCCCAGGGTGGTGTGCAGGGCGTTGCCCTACACTCGGCATACACAGAGTGACTGGGAAGGGCTGCCGGCCTGGATGCCGCTGAGCAGGCCAGGGGAGCCTCCCGGTATTCAGTGGTCTTGCACGGAATCGGGTGCAAACAGGAGGGCCCTGGGTGTCTTGAACGGCGCACTAGCAAGAAGAGAAAGCAGAGCCGCGACGAAGGCCCCTTGGAAAGTGCTGCATGCCTCCGCTTCAGCAGGGCAAATAGAGCGACTTTGCTCGAGGCAGGGGCTGACGTTCGGTCTCCAGGTAGGTGTAGAGCAGAGCGGCATGAGCTCCCAACCAGGCCCTGGACGCACCGTGTTTTACGAGAGAGCACTCATTTTCTTCCCAGAGCCATGCCTCCCGTGTACGAGAGGCCCGTCAGAGAGGGTGCCTCTCCGTGTAATTCAAGGCCCTACGGAGGGAACTTTCCAACTGTGCCTTCAGGCCCGCACCTGAAGCCCGACAGGCGGTAAACGTCACCTGGGGCTTCAACAAGGCTCAAACCACACAAGGTACACAACGGGCCCTTCCCTGGATCAGCGTGTTTACGCAGGGTGTTCTGAGTGGAGCAAACGGCCTCAACCAAGGCAGGCGCCCTTTACGCATGTAAGCGTCTGCCTCTTCCAAACGACCGATGTGTTGCCTGAAGAACTCTGCTTTAGCTGCCGCTGCAATGCAAGCGGACTTTCTCCGTGAGTAGAGCGGCTTTCCAACGGACGTGCCAGAAGGCGTTCTAAGCAGACTATTTCCTCAGGGCAGCTGAGAGAAGGTCCATGTGCAAAACTTCCAGGGCACGGCGGACCGGCTAGAAACGCGTTCCTGATGCTGTTGGAGTGCCGAGGAATCGTAGCCGTCCCCTTTAAAAGCGCTGGTTGTAGTCCTTCCCTCGGCAAACACAGTAGTCCCCTCTCTGAAGGGCCTGGGGGCCTGGGTGTGGCACAGCATGCTCACAGGGGCAGGGGCTTTTCGCAGGGAAAAGGGTGCACGCCCAAAGCGCCTAGGAGTCCTGAGAAGGGCAGCACCGCTCAAATAAAGCACTACAGTGACTAAGACCTCCAAGAGCTTGCTGTATGCTCCGATCCATTAGGGCGACTCAAAGGCTTTCTCGAGGCATGCCCTCTCGTGGGCGTTCCCTGTAGTCCTACAGCCCGACAGGAGGAGCTCCCAGCACGGCTCCGGAAGCCCCCTGAGAACTGAGAGAAAAATTCCTTCTCTTCCCCGAGCCCTGCCTCCCGCGCCTAGAGGCCCGTCAGAAACGGTGTTATTCAGGTAGCTCCAAGGCAGCACGAATGGAGCTTTCAAAATGGGAAGTCAAGGCTTCTGCCCTCCGGCCCCCACTTCCAGTGAACACGTAGTCCACTCCCTTGGCATTTCTAGTAAGTGCCCAGGGACACTAGCTACGCACTCGCTCCTGCCCTGAATCCACTTTTCTTCCCAGGGTGTTCTGTATGTAGCCAACTCCCTCATCCAAGGAACCCTCTAGGTAGCCTCTATCGGGCCATAGCCTCAACCAAAGGCTTGCAGTGTAAGAGGAAGCACTGTACTTCAGTGGCAGCGGGAACGCAAGCCGACTGTCTCCTGCAGGTATGGTGCCCTCGGCTAAGGGTTCCTGGAAGGGCTGCGAAGCAGATGGTTTCCCTAAGTGCAAGGGTTCCTGGAAGGGCTGCGAAGCAGATGGTTTCCCTAGGTGCAGCTCAGGCGAGGGCAATGAGGCAGAGTTCCTTGACAAGTGGCACGTGAGAGAACAGTTTCCCTGGAGCTGCTGCCGTGCCGAGGAAATCTACCTCTCCCCAGGGTGGTGTGCAGGGCGTTGCCCTACACTCGGCATACACAGAGTGACTGGGAAGGGCTGCCGGCCTGGATGCCGCTGAGCAGGCCAGGGGAGCCTCCCGGTATTCAGTGGTCTTGCACGGAATCGGGTGCAAACAGGAGGGCCCTGGGTGTCTTGAACGGCGCACTAGCAAGAAGAGAAAGCAGAGCCGCGACGAAGGCCCCTTGGAAAGTGCTGCATGCCTCCGCTTCAGCAGGGCAATAGAGCGACTTTGCTCGAGGCAGGGGCTGACGTTCGGTCTCCAGGTAGGTGTAGAGCAGAGCGGCATGAGCTCCCAACCAGGCCCTGGACGCACCGTGTTTTACGAGAGAGCACTCATTTTCTTCCCAGAGCCATGCCTCCCGTGTACGAGAGGCCCGTCAGAGAGGGTGCCTCTCCGAGTAATTCAAGGCCCTACGGAGGGAACTTTCCAACTGTGCCTTCAGGCCCGCACCTGAAGCCCGACAGGCGGTAAACTTCACCTGGGCCTTCAACAAGGCACCAACCACACAAGGTAAAAAACCGGCCCTTCCCTGGATCAGCGTGTTTACGGAGGGTGTTCTGAGTGGAGCAAACGGCCTCAACCAAGGCAGGCGCCCTTTACGCATGTAAGCGTCTGCCTCTTTCAAACGACCAATGTGTTGCCTGAAGAACTCTGCTTTAGCTGCCGCTGCAATGCAAGCGGACTTTCTGCGTGAGTAGAGCGACTTTCCAACGGAGGTGCCAGAAGGCGTTCTAAGCAGACTATTTCCTCAGGGCAGCTGAGAGAAGGTCCATGTGGAAAACTTCCAGGGCACGGCGGACCGGCTAGAAACGCGTTCCTGATGCTGTTGGAGTGCCGAGGAATCGTAGCCGTCCCCTTTAAAAGCGCTGGTTGTAGTCCTTCCTTCGGCAAACACAGTAGTCCCCTCTCTGAAGGGCCTGGGGGCCTGGGTGTGGCACAGCATGCTCACAGGGGCAGGGGCTTTTCGCAGGGAAAAGGGTGCACGCCCAAAGCGCCTAGGAGTCCTGAGAAGGGCAGCACCGCTCAAATAAAGCACCACAGTGACTAAGACCTCCAAGAGCTTGCTGTATGCTCCTCTCCATTAGGGCGACTCAAAGGCTTTCTCGAGGCATGCCCTCTCGTGGGCGTTCCCTGTAGTCCTACAGCCCGACAGGAGGAGCTCCCAGCACGGCTCCGGAAGCCCCCTGAGAACTGAGAGAAAAATTCCTTCTCTTCCCCGAGCCCTGCCTCCCGCGCCTAGAGGCCCGTCAGAAACGGTGTTATTCAGGTAGCTCCAAGGCAGCACGAATGGAGCTTTCAAAATGGGAAGTCAAGGCTTCTGCCCTCCGGCCCCCACTTCCAGTGAACACGTAGTCCACTCCCTTGGCATTTCTAGTAAGTGCCCAGGGACACTAGCTACGCACTCGCTCCTGCCCTGAATCCACTTTTCTTCCCAGGGTGTTCTGTATGTAGCCAACTCCCTCATCCAAGGAACCCTCTAGGTAGCCTCTATCGGGCCATAGCCTCAACCAAAGGCTTGCAGTGTAAGAGGAAGCACTGTACTTCAGTGGCAGCGGGAACGCAAGCCGACTGTCTCCTGCAGGTATGGTGCCCTCGGCTAAGGGTTCCTGGAAGGGCTGCGAAGCAGATGGTTTCCCTAGGTGCAGCTCAGGCGAGGGCAATGAGGCAGAGTTCCTTGACAAGTGGCCCGTGAGAGAACAGTTTCCCTGGAGCTGCTGCCGTGCCGAGGAAATCTACCTCTCCCCAGGGTGGTGTGCAGGGCGTTGCCCTACACTCGGCATACACAGAGTGGGAAGGGCTGCCGGCCTGGATGCCGCTGAGCAGGCCAGGGGAGCCTCCCGGTATTCAGTGGTCTTGCACGGAATCGGGTGCAAACAGGAGGGCCCTGGGTGTCTTGAACGGCGCACTAGCAAGAAGAGAAAGCAGAGCCGCGACGAAGGCCCCTTGGAAAGTGCTGCATGCCTCCGCTTCAGCAGGGCAATAGAGCGACTTTGCTCGAGGCAGGGGCTGACGTTCGGTCTCCAGGTAGGTGTAGAGCAGAGCGGCATGAGCTCCCAACCAGGCCCTGGACGCACCGTGTTTTACGAGAGAGCACTCATTTTCTTCCCAGAGCCATGCCTCCCGTGTACGAGAGGCCCGTCAGAGAGGGTGCCTCTCCGAGTAATTCAAGGCCCTACGGAGGGAACTTTCCAACTGTGCCTTCAGGCCCGCACCTGAAGCCCGACAGGCGGTAAACGTCACCTGGGGCTTCAACAAGGCTCAAACCACACAAGGTACACAACGGGCCCTTCCCTGGATCAGCGTGTTTACGCAGGGTGTTCTGAGTGGAGCAAACGGCCTCAACCAAGGCAGGCGCCCTTTACGCATGTAAGCGTCTGCCTCTTCCAAACGACCGATGTGTTGCCTGAAGAACTCTGCTTTAGCTGCCGCTGCAATGCAAGCGGACTTTCTCCGTGAGTAGAGCGGCTTTCCAACGGAGGTGCCAGAAGGCGTTCTAAGCAGACTATTTCCTCAGGGCAGCTGAGAGAAGGTCCATGTGCAAAACTTCCAGGGCACGGCGGACCGGCTAGAAACGCGTTCCTGATGCTGTTGGAGTGCCGAGGAATCGTAGCCGTCCCCTTTAAAAGCGCTGGTTGTAGTCCTTCCTTCGGCAAACACAGTAGTCCCCTCTCTGAAGGGCCTGGGGGCCTGGGTGTGGCACAGCATGCTCACAGGGGCAGGGGCTTTTCGCAGGGAAAAGGGTGCACGCCCAAAGCGCCTAGGAGTCCTGAGAAGGGCAGCACCGCTCAAATAAAGCACCACAGTGACTAAGACCTCCAAGAGCTTGCTGTATGCTCCTCTCCATTAGGGCGACTCAAAGGCTTTCTCGAGGCATGCCCTCTCGTGGGCGTTCCCTGTAGTCCTACAGCCCGACAGGAGGAGCTCCCAGCACGGCTCCGGAAGCCCCCTGAGAACTGAGAGAAAAATTCCTTCTCTTCCCCGAGCCCTGCCTCCCGCGCCTAGAGGCCCGTCAGAAACGGTGTTATTCAGGTAGCTCCAAGGCAGCACGAATGGAGCTTTCAAAATGGGAAGTCAAGGCTTCTGCCCTCCGGCCCCCACTTCCAGTGAACACGTAGTCCACTCCCTTGGCATTTCTAGTAAGTGCCCAGGGACACTAGCTACGCACTCGCTCCTGCCCTGAATCCACTTTTCTTCCCAGGGTGTTCTGTATGTAGCCAACTCCCTCATCCAAGGAACCCTCTAGGTAGCCTCTATCGGGCCATAGCCTCAACCAAAGGCTTGCAGTGTAAGAGGAAGCACTGTACTTCAGTGGCAGCGGGAACGCAAGCCGACTGTCTCCTGCAGGTATGGTGCCCTCGGCTAAGGGTTCCTGGAAGGGCTGCGAAGCAGATGGTTTCCCTAGGTGCAGCTCAGGCGAGGGCAATGAGGCAGAGTTCCTTGACAAGTGGCCCGTGAGAGAACAGTTTCCCTGGAGCTGCTGCCGTGCCGAGGAAATCTACCTCTCCCCAGGGTGGTGTGCAGGGCGTTGCCCTACACTCGGCATACACAGAGTGACTGGGAAGGGCTGCCGGCCTGGATGCCGCTGAGCAGGCCAGGGGAGCCTCCCGGTATTCAGTGGTCTTGCACGGAATCGGGTGCAAACAGGAGGGCCCTGGGTGTCTTGAACGGCGCACTAGCAAGAAGAGAAAGCAGAGCCGCGACGAAGGCCCCTTGGAAAGTGCTGCATGCCTCCGCTTCAGCAGGGCAATAGAGCGACTTTGCTCGAGGCAGGGGCTGACGTTCGGTCTCCAGGTAGGTGTAGAGCAGAGCGGCATGAGCTCCCAACCAGGCCCTGGACGCACCGTGTTTTACGAGAGAGCACTCATTTTCTTCCCAGAGCCATGCCTCCCGTGTACGAGAGGCCCGTCAGAGAGGGTGCCTCTCCGAGTAATTCAAGGCCCTACGGAGGGAACTTTCCAACTGTGCCTTCAGGCCCGCACCTGAAGCCCGACAGGCGGTAAACGTCACCTGGGGCTTCAACAAGGCTCAAACCACACAAGGTACACAACGGGCCCTTCCCTGGATCAGCGTGTTTACGCAGGGTGTTCTGAGTGGAGCAAACGGCCTCAACCAAGGCAGGCGCCCTTTACGCATGTAAGCGTCTGCCTCTTCCAAACGACCGATGTGTTGCCTGAAGAACTCTGCTTTAGCTGCCGCTGCAATGCAAGCGGACTTTCTCCGTGAGTAGAGCGGCTTTCCAACGGAGGTGCCAGAAGGCGTTCTAAGCAGACTATTTCCTCAGGGCAGCTGAGAGAAGGTCCATGTGGAAAACTTCCAGGGCACGGCGGACCGGCTAGAAACGCGTTCCTGATGCTGTTGGAGTGCCGAGGAATCGTAGCCGTCCCCTTTAAAAGCGCTGGTTGTAGTCCTTCCCTCGGCAAACACAGTAGTCCCCTCTCTGAAGGGCCTGGGGGCCTGGGTGTGGCACAGCATGCTCACAGGGGCAGGGGCTTTTCGCAGGGAAAAGGGTGCACGCCCAAAGCGCCTAGGAGTCCTGAGAAGGGCAGCACCGCTCAAATAAAGCACTACAGTGACTAAGACCTCCAAGAGCTTGCTGTATGCTCCGATCCATTAGGGCGACTCAAAGGCTTTCTCGAGGCATGCCCTCTCGTGGGCGTTCCCTGTAGTCCTACAGCCCGACAGGAGGAGCTCCCAGCACGGCTCCGGAAGCCCCCTGAGAACTGAGAGAAAAATTCCTTCTCTTCCCCGAGCCCTGCCTCCCGCGCCTAGAGGCCCGTCAGAAACGGTGTTATTCAGGTAGCTCCAAGGCAGCACGAATGGAGCTTTCAAAATGGGAAGTCAAGGCTTCTGCCCTCCGGCCCCCACTTCCAGTGAACACGTAGTCCACTCCCTTGGCATTTCTAGTAAGTGCCCAGGGACACTAGCTACGCACTCGCTCCTGCCCTGAATCCACTTTTCTTCCCAGGGTGTTCTGTATGTAGCCAACTCCCTCATCCAAGGAACCCTCTAGGTAGCCTCTATCGGGCCATAGCCTCAACCAAAGGCTTGCAGTGTAAGAGGAAGCACTGTACTTCAGTGGCAGCGGGAACGCAAGCCGACTGTCTCCTGCAGGTATGGTGCCCTCGGCTAAGGGTTCCTGGAAGGGCTGCGAAGCAGATGGTTTCCCTAGGTGCAGCTCAGGCGAGGGCAATGAGGCAGAGTTCCTTGACAAGTGGCCCGTGAGAGAACAGTTTCCCTGGAGCTGCTGCCGTGCCGAGGAAATCTACCTCTCCCCAGGGTGGTGTGCAGGGCGTTGCCCTACACTCGGCATACACAGAGTGACTGGGAAGGGCTGCCGGCCTGGATGCCGCTGAGCAGGCCAGGGGAGCCTCCCGGTATTCAGTGGTCTTGCACGGAATCGGGTGCAAACAGGAGGGCCCTGGGTGTCTTGAACGGCGCACTAGCAAGAAGAGAAAGCAGAGCCGCGACGAAGGCCCCTTGGAAAGTGCTGCATGCCTCCGCTTCAGCAGGGCAATAGAGCGACTTTGCTCGAGGCAGGGGCTGACGTTCGGTCTCCAGGTAGGTGTAGAGCAGAGCGGCATGAGCTCCCAACCAGGCCCTGGACGCACCGTGTTTTACGAGAGAGCACTCATTTTCTTCCCAGAGCCATGCCTCCCGTGTACGAGAGGCCCGTCAGAGAGGGTGCCTCTCCGAGTAATTCAAGGCCCTACGGAGGGAACTTTCCAACTGTGCCTTCAGGCCCGCACCTGAAGCCCGACAGGCGGTAAACGTCACCTGGGGCTTCAACAAGGCTCAAACCACACAAGGTACACAACGGGCCCTTCCCTGGATCAGCGTGTTTACGCAGGGTGTTCTGAGTGGAGCAAACGGCCTCAACCAAGGCAGGCGCCCTTTACGCATGTAAGCGTCTGCCTCTTCCAAACGACCGATGTGTTGCCTGAAGAACTCTGCTTTAGCTGCCGCTGCAATGCAAGCGGACTTTCTCCGTGAGTAGAGCGGCTTTCCAACGGAGGTGCCAGAAGGCGTTCTAAGCAGACTATTTCCTCAGGGCAGCTGAGAGAAGGTCCATGTGCAAAACTTCCAGGGCACGGCGGACCGGCTAGAAACGCGTTCCTGATGCTGTTGGAGTGCCGAGGAATCGTAGCCGTCCCCTTTAAAAGCGCTGGTTGTAGTCCTTCCCTCGGCAAACACAGTAGTCCCCTCTCTGAAGGGCCTGGGGGCCTGGGTGTGGCACAGCATGCTCACAGGGGCAGGGGCTTTTCGCAGGGAAAAGGGTGCACGCCCAAAGCGCCTAGGAGTCCTGAGAAGGGCAGCACCGCTCAAATAAAGCACCACAGTGACTAAGACCTCCAAGAGCTTGCTGTATGCTCCTCTCCATTAGGGCGACTCAAAGGCTTTCTCGAGGCATGCCCTCTCGTGGGCGTTCCCTGTAGTCCTACAGCCCGACAGGAGGAGCTCCCAGCACGGCTCCGGAAGCCCCCTGAGAACTGAGAGAAAAATTCCTTCTCTTCCCCGAGCCCTGCCTCCCGCGCCTAGAGGCCCGTCAGAAACGGTGTTATTCAGGTAGCTCCAAGGCAGCACGAATGGAGCTTTCAAAATGGGAAGTCAAGGCTTCTGCCCTCCGGCCCCCACTTCCAGTGAACACGTAGTCCACTCCCTTGGCATTTCTAGTAAGTGCCCAGGGACACTAGCTACGCACTCGCTCCTGCCCTGAATCCACTTTTCTTCCCAGGGTGTTCTGTATGTAGCCAACTCCCTCATCCAAGGAACCCTCTAGGTAGCCTCTATCGGGCCATAGCCTCAACCAAAGGCTTGCAGTGTAAGAGGAAGCACTGTACTTCAGTGGCAGCGGGAACGCAAGCCGACTGTCTCCTGCAGGTATGGTGCCCTCGGCTAAGGGTTCCTGGAAGGGCTGCGAAGCACATGGTTTCCGAAGGTGCAGCTCAGGCGAGGGCAATGAGGCAGAGTTCCTTGACAAGTGGCACGTGAGAGAACAGTTTCCCTGGAGCTGCTGCCGTGCCGAGGAAATCTACCTCTCCCCAGGGTGGTGTGCAGGGCGTTGCCCTACACTCGGCATACACAGAGTGACTGGGAAGGGCTGCCGGCCTGGATGCCGCTGAGCAGGCCAGGGGAGCCTCCCGGTATTCAGTGGTCTTGCACGGAATCGGGTGCAAACAGGAGGGCCCTGGGTGTCTTGAACGGCGCACTAGCAAGAAGAGAAAGCAGAACCGCGACGAAGGCCCCTTGGAAAGTGCTGCATGCCTCCGCTTCAGCAGGGCAATAGAGCGACTTTGCTCGAGGCAGGGGCTGACGTTCGGTCTCCAGGTAGGTGTAGAGCAGAGCGGCATGAGCTCCCAACCAGGCCCTGGACGCACCGTGTTTTACGAGAGAGCACTCATTTTCTTCCCAGAGCCATGCCTCCCGTGTACGAGAGGCCCGTCAGAGAGGGTGCCTCTCCGTGTAATTCAAGGCCCTACGGAGGGAACTTTCCAACTGTGCCTTCAGGCCCGCACCTGAAGCCCGACAGGCGGTAAACGTCACCTGGGGCTTCAACAAGGCTCAAACCACACAAGGTACACAACGGGCCCTTCCCTGGATCAGCGTGTTTACGCAGGGTGTTCTGAGTGGAGCAAACGGCCTCAACCAAGGCAGGCGCCCTTTACGCATGTAAGCGTCTGCCTCTTCCAAACGACCGATGTGTTGCCTGAAGAACTCTGCTTTAGCTGCCGCTGCAATGCAAGCGGACTTGCTCCGTGAGTAGAGCGACTTTCCAACGGACGTGCCAGAAGGCGTTCTAAGCAGACTATTTCCTCAGGGCAGCTGAGAGAAGGTCCATGTGCAAAACTTCCAGGGCACGGCGGACCGGCTAGAAACGCGTTCCTGATGCTGTTGGAGTGCCGAGGAATCGTAGCCGTCCCCTTTAAAAGCGCTGGTTGTAGTCCTTCCCTCGGCAAACACAGTAGTCCCCTCTCTGAAGGGCCTGGGGGCCTGGGTGTGGCACAGCATGCTCACAGGGGCAGGGGCTTTTCGCAGGGAAAAGGGTGCACGCCCAAAGCGCCTAGGAGTGCTGAGAAGGGCAGCACCGCTCAAATAAAGCACTACAGTGACTAAGACCTCCAAGAGCTTGCTGTATGCTCCTCTCCATTAGGGCGACTCAAAGGCTTTCTCGAGGCATGCCCTCTCGTGGGCGTTCCCTGTAGTCCTACAGCCCGACAGGAGGAGCTCCCAGCACGGCTCCGGAAGCCCCCTGAGAACTGAGAGAAAAATTCCTTCTCTTCCCCGAGCCCTGCCTCCCGCGCCTAGAGGCCCGTCAGAAACGGTGTTATTCAGGTAGCTCCAAGGCAGCACGAATGGAGCTTTCAAAATGGGAAGTCAAGGCTTCTGCCCTCCGGCCCCCACTTCCAGTGAACACGTAGTCCACTCCCTTGGCATTTCTAGTAAGTGCCCAGGGACACTAGCTACGCACTCGCTCCTGCCCTGAATCCACTTTTCTTCCCAGGGTGTTCTGTATGTAGCCAACTCCCTCATCCAAGGAACCCTCTAGGTAGCCTCTATCGGGCCATAGCCTCAACCAAAGGCTTGCAGTGTAAGAGGAAGCACTGTACTTCAGTGGCAGCGGGAACGCAAGCCGACTGTCTCCTGCAGGTATGGTGCCCTCGGCTAAGGGTTCCTGGAAGGGCTGCGAAGCAGATGGTTTCCCTAGGTGCAGCTCAGGCGAGGGCAATGAAGCAGAGTTCCTTGACAAGTGGCCCGTGAGAGAACAGTTTCCCTGGAGCTGCTGCCGTGCCGAGGAAATCTACCTCTCCCCAGGGTGGTGTGCAGGGCGTTGCCCTACACTCGGCATACACAGAGTGACTGGGAAGGGCTGCCGGCCTGGATGCCGCTGAGCAGGCCAGGGGAGCCTCCCGGTATTCAGTGGTCTTGCACGGAATCGGGTGCAAACAGGAGGGCCCTGGGTGTCTTGAACGGCGCACTAGCAAGAAGAGAAAGCAGAGCCGCGACGAAGGCCCCTTGGAAAGTGCTGCATGCCTCCGCTTCAGCAGGGCAATAGAGCGACTTTGCTCGAGGCAGGGGCTGACGTTCGGTCTCCAGGTAGGTGTAGAGCAGAGCGGCATGAGCTCCCAACCAGGCCCTGGACGCACCGTGTTTTACGAGAGAGCACTCATTTTCTTCCCAGAGCCATGCCTCCCGTGTACGAGAGGCCCGTCAGAGAGGGTGCCTCTCCGTGTAATTCAAGGCCCTACGGAGGGAACTTTCCAACTGTGCCTTCAGGCCCGCACCTGAAGCCCGACAGGCGGTAAACGTCACCTGGGCCTTCAACAAGGCTCAAACCACACAAGGTACACAACGGGCCCTTCCCTGGATCAGCGTGTTTACGCAGGGTGTTCTGAGTGGAGCAAACGGCCTCAACCAAGGCAGGCGCCCTTTACGCATGTAAGCGTCTGCCTCTTCCAAACGACCGATGTGTTGCCTGAAGAACTCTGCTTTAGCTGCCGCTGCAATGCAAGCGGACTTTCTCCGTGAGTAGAGCGACTTTCCAACGGACGTGCCAGAAGGCGTTCTAAGCAGACTATTTCCTCAGGGCAGCTGAGAGAAGGTCCATGTGCAAAACTTCCAGGGCACGGCGGACCGGCTAGAAACGCGTTCCTGATGCTGTTGGAGTGCCGAGGAATCGTAGCCGTCCCCTTTAAAAGCGCTGGTTGTAGTCCTTCCCTCGGCAAACACAGTAGTCCCCTCTCTGAAGGGCCTGGGGGCCTGGGTGTGGCACAGCATGCTCACAGGGGCAGGGGCTTTTCGCAGGGAAAAGGGTGCACGCCCAAAGCGCCTAGGAGTCGTGAGAAGGGCAGCACCGCTCAAATAAAGCACTACAGTGACTAAGACCTCCAAGAGCTTGCTGTATGCTCCGATCCATTAGGGCGACTCAAAGGCTTTCTCGAGGCATGCCCTCTCGTGGGCGTTCCCTGTAGTCCTACAGCCCGACAGGAGGAGCTCCCAGCACGGCTCCGGAAGCCCCCTGAGAACTGAGAGAAAAATTCCTTCTCTTCCCCGAGCCCTGCCTCCCGCGCCTAGAGGCCCGTCAGAAACGGTGTTATTCAGGTAGCTCCAAGGCAGCACGAATGGAGCTTTCAAAATGGGAAGTCAAGGCTTCTGCCCTCCGGCCCCCACTTCCAGTGAACACGTAGTCCACTCCCTTGGCATTTCTAGTAAGTGCCCAGGGACACTAGCTACGCACTCGCTCCTGCCCTGAATCCACTTTTCTTCCCAGGGTGTTCTGTATGTAGCCAACTCCCTCATCCAAGGAACCCTCTAGGTAGCCTCTATCGGGCCATAGCCTCAACCAAAGGCTTGCAGTGTAAGAGGAAGCACTGTACTTCAGTGGCAGCGGGAACGCAAGCCGACTGTCTCCTGCAGGTATGGTGCCCTCGGCTAAGGGTTCCTGGAAGGGCTGCGGAGCAGATGGTTTCCGAAGGTGCAGCTCAGGCGAGGGCAATGAGGCAGAGTTCCTTGACAAGTGGCACGTGAGAGAACAGTTTCCCTGGAGCTGCTGCCGTGCCGAGGAAATCTACCTCTCCCCAGGGTGGTGTGCAGGGCGTTGCCCTACACTCGGCATACACAGAGTGACTGGGAAGGGCTGCCGGCCTGGATGCCGCTGAGCAGGCCAGGGGAGCCTCCCGGTATTCAGTGGTCTTGCACGGAATCGGGTGCAAACAGGAGGGCCCTGGGTGTCTTGAACGGCGCACTAGCAAGAAGAGAGAGCAGAACCGCGACGAAGGCCCCTTGGAAAGTGCTGCATGCCTCCGCTTCAGCAGGGCAATAGAGCGACTTTGCTCGAGGCAGGGGCTGACGTTCGGTCTCCAGGTAGGTGTAGAGCAGAGCGGCATGAGCTCCCAACCAGGCCCTGGACGCACCGTGTTTTACGAGAGAGCACTCATTTTCTTCCCAGAGCCATGCCTCCCGTGTACGAGAGGCCCGTCAGAGAGGGTGCCTCTCCGTGTAATTCAAGGCCCTACGGAGGGAACTTTCCAACTGTGCCTTCAGGCCCGCACCTGAAGCCCGACAGGCGGTAAACGTCACCTGGGGCTTCAACAAGGCTCAAACCACACAAGGTACACAACGGGCCCTTCCCTGGATCAGCGTGTTTACGCAGGGTGTTCTGAGTGGAGCAAACGGCCTCAACCAAGGCAGGCGCCCTTTACGCATGTAAGCGTCTGCCTCTTCCAAACGACCGATGTGTTGCCTGAAGAACTCTGCTTTAGCTGCCGCTGCAATGCAAGCGGACTTTCTCCGTGAGTAGAGCGACTTTCCAACGGACGTGCCAGAAGGCGTTCTAAGCAGACTATTTCCTCAGGGCAGCTGAGAGAAGGTCCATGTGCAAAACTTCCAGGGCACGGCGGACCGGCTAGAAACGCGTTCCTGATGCTGTTGGAGTGCCGAGGAATCGTAGCCGTCCCCTTTAAAAGCGCTGGTTGTAGTCCTTCCCTCGGCAAACACAGTAGTCCCCTCTCTGAAGGGCCTGGGGGCCTGGGTGTGGCACAGCATGCTCACAGGGGCAGGGGCTTTTCGCAGGGAAAAGGGTGCACGCCCAAAGCGCCTAGGAGTGCTGAGAAGGGCAGCACCGCTCAAATAAAGCACTACAGTGACTAAGACCTCCAAGAGCTTGCTGTATGCTCCGATCCATTAGGGCGACTCAAAGGCTTTCTCGAGGCATGCCCTCTCGTGGGCGTTCCCTGTAGTCCTACAGCCCGACAGGAGGAGCTCCCAGCACGGCTCCGGAAGCCCCCTGAGAACTGAGAGAAAAATTCCTTCTCTTCCCCGAGCCCTGCCTCCCGCGCCTAGAGGCCCGTCAGAAACGGTGTTATTCAGGTAGCTCCAAGGCAGCACGAATGGAGCTTTCAAAATGGGAAGTCAAGGCTTCTGCCCTCCGGCCCCCACTTCCAGTGAACACGTAGTCCACTCCCTTGGCATTTCTAGTAAGTGCCCAGGGACACTAGCTACGCACTCGCTCCTGCCCTGAATCCACTTTTCTTCCCAGGGTGTTCTGTATGTAGCCAACTCCCTCATCCAAGGAACCCTCTAGGTAGCCTCTATCGGGCCATAGCCTCAACCAAAGGCTTGCAGTGTAAGAGGAAGCACTGTACTTCAGTGGCAGCGGGAACGCAAGCCGACTGTCTCCTGCAGGTATGGTGCCCTCGGCTAAGGGTTCCTGGAAGGGCTGCGAAGCAGATGGTTTCCCTAGGTGCAGCTCAGGCGAGGGCAATGAGGCAGAGTTCCTTGACAAGTGGCCCGTGAGAGAACAGTTTCCCTGGAGCTGCTGCCGTGCCGAGGAAATCTACCTCTCCCCAGGGTGGTGTGCAGGGCGTTGCCCTACACTCGGCATACACAGAGTGACTGGGAAGGGCTGCCGGCCTGGATGCCGCTGAGCAGGCCAGGGGAGCCTCCCGGTATTCAGTGGTCTTGCACGGAATCGGGTGCAAACAGGAGGGCCCTGGGTGTCTTGAACGGCGCACTAGCAAGAAGAGAAAGCAGAGCCGCGACGAAGGCCCCTTGGAAAGTGCTGCATGCCTCCGCTTCAGCAGGGCAATAGAGCGACTTTGCTCGAGGCAGGGGCTGACGTTCGGTCTCCAGGTAGGTGTAGAGCAGAGCGGCATGAGCTCCCAACCAGGCCCTGGACGCACCGTGTTTTACGAGAGAGCACTCATTTTCTTCCCAGAGCCATGCCTCCCGTGTACGAGAGGCCCGTCAGAGAGGGTGCCTCTCCGAGTAATTCAAGGCCCTACGGAGGGAACTTTCCAACTGTGCCTTCAGGCCCGCACCTGAAGCCCGACAGGCGGTAAACTTCACCTGGGCCTTCAACAAGGCACCAACCACACAAGGTAAAAAACCGGCCCTTCCCTGGATCAGCGTGTTTACGGAGGGTGTTCTGAGTGGAGCAAACGGCCTCAACCAAGGCAGGCGCCCTTTACGCATGTAAGCGTCTGCCTCTTTCAAACGACCAATGTGTTGCCTGAAGAACTCTGCTTTAGCTGCCGCTGCAATGCAAGCTGACTTTCTCCGTGAGTAGAGCGACTTTCCAACGGAGGTGCCAGAAGGCGTTCTAAGCAGACTATTTCCTCAGGGCAGCTGAGAGAAGGTCCATGTGGAAAACTTCCAGGGCACGGCGGACCGGCTAGAAACGCGTTCCTGATGCTGTTGGAGTGCCGAGGAATCGTAGCCGTCCCCTTTAAAAGCGCTGGTTGTAGTCCTTCCCTCGGCAAACACAGTAGACCCCTCTCTGAAGGGCCTGGGGGCCTGGGTGTGGCACAGCATGCTCACAGGGGCAGGGGCTTTTCGCAGGGAAAAGGGTGCACGCCCAAAGCGCCTAGGAGTCCTGAGAAGGGCAGCACCGCTCAAATAAAGCACTACAGTGACTAAGACCTCCAAGAGCTTGCTGTATGCTCCGATCCATTAGGGCGACTCAAAGGCTTTCTCGAGGCATGCCCTCTCGTGGGCGTTCCCTGTAGTCCTACAGCCCGACAGGAGGAGCTCCCAGCACGGCTCCGGAAGCCCCCTGAGAACTGAGAGAAAAATTCCTTCTCTTCCCCGAGCCCTGCCTCCCGCGCCTAGAGGCCCGTCAGAAACGGTGTTATTCAGGTAGCTCCAAGGCAGCACGAATGGAGCTTTCAAAATGGGAATTCAAGGCTTCTGCCCTCCGGCCCCCACTTCCAGTGAACACGTAGTCCACTCCCTTGGCATTTCTAGTAAGTGCCCAGGGACACTAGCTACGCACTCGCTCCTGCCCTGAATCCACTTTTCTTCCCAGGGTGTTCTGTATGTAGCCAACTCCCTCATCCAAGGAACCCTCTAGGTAGCCTCTATCGGGCCATAGCCTCAACCAAAGGCTTGCAGTGTAAGAGGAAGCACTGTACTTCAGTGGCAGCGGGAACGCAAGCCGACTGTCTCCTGCAGGTATGGTGCCCTCGGCTAAGGGTTCCTGGAAGGGCTGCGAAGCAGATGGTTTCCCTAGGTGCAGCTCAGGCGAGGGCAATGAGGCAGAGTTCCTTGACAAGTGGCCCGTGAGAGAACAGTTTCCCTGGAGCTGCTGCCGTGCCGAGGAAATCTACCTCTCCCCAGGGTGGTGTGCAGGGCGTTGCCCTACACTCGGCATACACAGAGTGGGAAGGGCTGCCGGCCTGGATGCCGCTGAGCAGGCCAGGGGAGCCTCCCGGTATTCAGTGGTCTTGCACGGAATCGGGTGCAAACAGGAGGGCCCTGGGTGTCTTGAACGGCGCACTAGCAAGAAGAGAAAGCAGAGCCGCGACGAAGGCCCCTTGGAAAGTGCTGCATGCCTCCGCTTCAGCAGGGCAATAGAGCGACTTTGCTCGAGGCAGGGGCTGACGTTCGGTCTCCAGGTAGGTGTAGAGCAGAGCGGCATGAGCTCCCAACCAGGCCCTGGACGCACCGTGTTTTACGAGAGAGCACTCATTTTCTTCCCAGAGCCATGCCTCCCGTGTACGAGAGGCCCGTCAGAGAGGGTGCCTCTCCGAGTAATTCAAGGCCCTACGGAGGGAACTTTCCAACTGTGCCTTCAGGCCCGCACCTGAAGCCCGACAGGCGGTAAACGTCACCTGGGGCTTCAACAAGGCTCAAACCACACAAGGTACACAACGGGCCCTTCCCTGGATCAGCGTGTTTACGCAGGGTGTTCTGAGTGGAGCAAACGGCCTCAACCAAGGCAGGCGCCCTTTACGCATGTAAGCGTCTGCCTCTTCCAAACGACCGATGTGTTGCCTGAAGAACTCTGCTTTAGCTGCCGCTGCAATGCAAGCGGACTTTCTCCGTGAGTAGAGCGGCTTTCCAACGGAGGTGCCAGAAGGCGTTCTAAGCAGACTATTTCCTCAGGGCAGCTGAGAGAAGGTCCATGTGCAAAACTTCCAGGGCACGGCGGACCGGCTAGAAACGCGTTCCTGATGCTGTTGGAGTGCCGAGGAATCGTAGCCGTCCCCTTTAAAAGCGCTGGTTGTAGTCCTTCCTTCGGCAAACACAGTAGTCCCCTCTCTGAAGGGCCTGGGGGCCTGGGTGTGGCACAGCATGCTCACAGGGGCAGGGGCTTTTCGCAGGGAAAAGGGTGCACGCCCAAAGCGCCTAGGAGTCCTGAGAAGGGCAGCACCGCTCAAATAAAGCACCACAGTGACTAAGACCTCCAAGAGCTTGCTGTATGCTCCTCTCCATTAGGGCGACTCAAAGGCTTTCTCGAGGCATGCCCTCTCGTGGGCGTTCCCTGTAGTCCTACAGCCCGACAGGAGGAGCTCCCAGCACGGCTCCGGAAGCCCCCTGAGAACTGAGAGAAAAATTCCTTCTCTTCCCCGAGCCCTGCCTCCCGCGCCTAGAGGCCCGTCAGAAACGGTGTTATTCAGGTAGCTCCAAGGCAGCACGAATGGAGCTTTCAAAATGGGAAGTCAAGGCTTCTGCCCTCCGGCCCCCACTTCCAGTGAACACGTAGTCCACTCCCTTGGCATTTCTAGTAAGTGCCCAGGGACACTAGCTACGCACTCGCTCCTGCCCTGAATCCACTTTTCTTCCCAGGGTGTTCTGTATGTAGCCAACTCCCTCATCCAAGGAACCCTCTAGGTAGCCTCTATCGGGCCATAGCCTCAACCAAAGGCTTGCAGTGTAAGAGGAAGCACTGTACTTCAGTGGCAGCGGGAACGCAAGCCGACTGTCTCCTGCAGGTATGGTGCCCTCGGCTAAGGGTTCCTGGAAGGGCTGCGAAGCAGATGGTTTCCCTAGGTGCAGCTCAGGCGAGGGCAATGAGGCAGAGTTCCTTGACAAGTGGCCCGTGAGAGAACAGTTTCCCTGGAGCTGCTGCCGTGCCGAGGAAATCTACCTCTCCCCAGGGTGGTGTGCAGGGCGTTGCCCTACACTCGGCATACACAGAGTGACTGGGAAGGGCTGCCGGCCTGGATGCCGCTGAGCAGGCCAGGGGAGCCTCCCGGTATTCAGTGGTCTTGCACGGAATCGGGTGCAAACAGGAGGGCCCTGGGTGTCTTGAACGGCGCACTAGCAAGAAGAGAAAGCAGAGCCGCGACGAAGGCCCCTTGGAAAGTGCTGCATGCCTCCGCTTCAGCAGGGCAATAGAGCGACTTTGCTCGAGGCAGGGGCTGACGTTCGGTCTCCAGGTAGGTGTAGAGCAGAGCGGCATGAGCTCCCAACCAGGCCCTGGACGCACCGTGTTTTACGAGAGAGCACTCATTTTCTTCCCAGAGCCATGCCTCCCGTGTACGAGAGGCCCGTCAGAGAGGGTGCCTCTCCGAGTAATTCAAGGCCCTACGGAGGGAACTTTCCAACTGTGCCTTCAGGCCCGCACCTGAAGCCCGACAGGCGGTAAACGTCACCTGGGGCTTCAACAAGGCTCAAACCACACAAGGTACACAACGGGCCCTTCCCTGGATCAGCGTGTTTACGCAGGGTGTTCTGAGTGGAGCAAACGGCCTCAACCAAGGCAGGCGCCCTTTACGCATGTAAGCGTCTGCCTCTTCCAAACGACCGATGTGTTGCCTGAAGAACTCTGCTTTAGCTGCCGCTGCAATGCAAGCGGACTTTCTCCGTGAGTAGAGCGGCTTTCCAACGGAGGTGCCAGAAGGCGTTCTAAGCAGACTATTTCCTCAGGGCAGCTGAGAGAAGGTCCATGTGGAAAACTTCCAGGGCACGGCGGACCGGCTAGAAACGCGTTCCTGATGCTGTTGGAGTGCCGAGGAATCGTAGCCGTCCCCTTTAAAAGCGCTGGTTGTAGTCCTTCCCTCGGCAAACACAGTAGTCCCCTCTCTGAAGGGCCTGGGGGCCTGGGTGTGGCACAGCATGCTCACAGGGGCAGGGGCTTTTCGCAGGGAAAAGGGTGCACGCCCAAAGCGCCTAGGAGTCCTGAGAAGGGCAGCACCGCTCAAATAAAGCACTACAGTGACTAAGACCTCCAAGAGCTTGCTGTATGCTCCGATCCATTAGGGCGACTCAAAGGCTTTCTCGAGGCATGCCCTCTCGTGGGCGTTCCCTGTAGTCCTACAGCCCGACAGGAGGAGCTCCCAGCACGGCTCCGGAAGCCCCCTGAGAACTGAGAGAAAAATTCCTTCTCTTCCCCGAGCCCTGCCTCCCGCGCCTAGAGGCCCGTCAGAAACGGTGTTATTCAGGTAGCTCCAAGGCAGCACGAATGGAGCTTTCAAAATGGGAAGTCAAGGCTTCTGCCCTCCGGCCCCCACTTCCAGTGAACACGTAGTCCACTCCCTTGGCATTTCTAGTAAGTGCCCAGGGACACTAGCTACGCACTCGCTCCTGCCCTGAATCCACTTTTCTTCCCAGGGTGTTCTGTATGTAGCCAACTCCCTCATCCAAGGAACCCTCTAGGTAGCCTCTATCGGGCCATAGCCTCAACCAAAGGCTTGCAGTGTAAGAGGAAGCACTGTACTTCAGTGGCAGCGGGAACGCAAGCCGACTGTCTCCTGCAGGTATGGTGCCCTCGGCTAAGGGTTCCTGGAAGGGCTGCGAAGCAGATGGTTTCCCTAGGTGCAGCTCAGGCGAGGGCAATGAGGCAGAGTTCCTTGACAAGTGGCCCGTGAGAGAACAGTTTCCCTGGAGCTGCTGCCGTGCCGAGGAAATCTACCTCTCCCCAGGGTGGTGTGCAGGGCGTTGCCCTACACTCGGCATACACAGAGTGACTGGGAAGGGCTGCCGGCCTGGATGCCGCTGAGCAGGCCAGGGGAGCCTCCCGGTATTCAGTGGTCTTGCACGGAATCGGGTGCAAACAGGAGGGCCCTGGGTGTCTTGAACGGCGCACTAGCAAGAAGAGAAAGCAGAGCCGCGACGAAGGCCCCTTGGAAAGTGCTGCATGCCTCCGCTTCAGCAGGGCAATAGAGCGACTTTGCTCGAGGCAGGGGCTGACGTTCGGTCTCCAGGTAGGTGTAGAGCAGAGCGGCATGAGCTCCCAACCAGGCCCTGGACGCACCGTGTTTTACGAGAGAGCACTCATTTTCTTCCCAGAGCCATGCCTCCCGTGTACGAGAGGCCCGTCAGAGAGGGTGCCTCTCCGAGTAATTCAAGGCCCTACGGAGGGAACTTTCCAACTGTGCCTTCAGGCCCGCACCTGAAGCCCGACAGGCGGTAAACGTCACCTGGGGCTTCAACAAGGCTCAAACCACACAAGGTACACAACGGGCCCTTCCCTGGATCAGCGTGTTTACGCAGGGTGTTCTGAGTGGAGCAAACGGCCTCAACCAAGGCAGGCGCCCTTTACGCATGTAAGCGTCTGCCTCTTCCAAACGACCGATGTGTTGCCTGAAGAACTCTGCTTTAGCTGCCGCTGCAATGCAAGCGGACTTTCTCCGTGAGTAGAGCGGCTTTCCAACGGAGGTGCCAGAAGGCGTTCTAAGCAGACTATTTCCTCAGGGCAGCTGAGAGAAGGTCCATGTGCAAAACTTCCAGGGCACGGCGGACCGGCTAGAAACGCGTTCCTGATGCTGTTGGAGTGCCGAGGAATCGTAGCCGTCCCCTTTAAAAGCGCTGGTTGTAGTCCTTCCCTCGGCAAACACAGTAGTCCCCTCTCTGAAGGGCCTGGGGGCCTGGGTGTGGCACAGCATGCTCACAGGGGCAGGGGCTTTTCGCAGGGAAAAGGGTGCACGCCCAAAGCGCCTAGGAGTCCTGAGAAGGGCAGCACCGCTCAAATAAAGCACCACAGTGACTAAGACCTCCAAGAGCTTGCTGTATGCTCCTCTCCATTAGGGCGACTCAAAGGCTTTCTCGAGGCATGCCCTCTCGTGGGCGTTCCCTGTAGTCCTACAGCCCGACAGGAGGAGCTCCCAGCACGGCTCCGGAAGCCCCCTGAGAACTGAGAGAAAAATTCCTTCTCTTCCCCGAGCCCTGCCTCCCGCGCCTAGAGGCCCGTCAGAAACGGTGTTATTCAGGTAGCTCCAAGGCAGCACGAATGGAGCTTTCAAAATGGGAAGTCAAGGCTTCTGCCCTCCGGCCCCCACTTCCAGTGAACACGTAGTCCACTCCCTTGGCATTTCTAGTAAGTGCCCAGGGACACTAGCTACGCACTCGCTCCTGCCCTGAATCCACTTTTCTTCCCAGGGTGTTCTGTATGTAGCCAACTCCCTCATCCAAGGAACCCTCTAGGTAGCCTCTATCGGGCCATAGCCTCAACCAAAGGCTTGCAGTGTAAGAGGAAGCACTGTACTTCAGTGGCAGCGGGAACGCAAGCCGACTGTCTCCTGCAGGTATGGTGCCCTCGGCTAAGGGTTCCTGGAAGGGCTGCGAAGCAGATGGTTTCCGAAGGTGCAGCTCAGGCGAGGGCAATGAGGCAGAGTTCCTTGACAAGTGGCACGTGAGAGAACAGTTTCCCTGGAGCTGCTGCCGTGCCGAGGAAATCTACCTCTCCCCAGGGTGGTGTGCAGGGCGTTGCCCTACACTCGGCATACACAGAGTGACTGGGAAGGGCTGCCGGCCTGGATGCCGCTGAGCAGGCCAGGGGAGCCTCCCGGTATTCAGTGGTCTTGCACGGAATCGGGTGCAAACAGGAGGGCCCTGGGTGTCTTGAACGGCGCACTAGCAAGAAGAGAAAGCAGAACCGCGACGAAGGCCCCTTGGAAAGTGCTGCATGCCTCCGCTTCAGCAGGGCAATAGAGCGACTTTGCTCGAGGCAGGGGCTGACGTTCGGTCTCCAGGTAGGTGTAGAGCAGAGCGGCATGAGCTCCCAACCAGGCCCTGGACGCACCGTGTTTTACGAGAGAGCACTCATTTTCTTCCCAGAGCCATGCCTCCCGTGTACGAGAGGCCCGTCAGAGAGGGTGCCTCTCCGTGTAATTCAAGGCCCTACGGAGGGAACTTTCCAACTGTGCCTTCAGGCCCGCACCTGAAGCCCGACAGGCGGTAAACGTCACCTGGGGCTTCAACAAGGCTCAAACCACACAAGGTACACAACGGGCCCTTCCCTGGATCAGCGTGTTTACGCAGGGTGTTCTGAGTGGAGCAAACGGCCTCAACCAAGGCAGGCGCCCTTTACGCATGTAAGCGTCTGCCTCTTCCAAACGACCGATGTGTTGCCTGAAGAACTCTGCTTTAGCTGCCGCTGCAATGCAAGCGGACTTGCTCCGTGAGTAGAGCGACTTTCCAACGGACGTGCCAGAAGGCGTTCTAAGCAGACTATTTCCTCAGGGCAGCTGAGAGAAGGTCCATGTGCAAAACTTCCAGGGCACGGCGGACCGGCTAGAAACGCGTTCCTGATGCTGTTGGAGTGCCGAGGAATCGTAGCCGTCCCCTTTAAAAGCGCTGGTTGTAGTCCTTCCCTCGGCAAACACAGTAGTCCCCTCTCTGAAGGGCCTGGGGGCCTGGGTGTGGCACAGCATGCTCACAGGGGCAGGGGCTTTTCGCAGGGAAAAGGGTGCACGCCCAAAGCGCCTAGGAGTGCTGAGAAGGGCAGCACCGCTCAAATAAAGCACTACAGTGACTAAGACCTCCAAGAGCTTGCTGTATGCTCCTCTCCATTAGGGCGACTCAAAGGCTTTCTCGAGGCATGCCCTCTCGTGGGCGTTCCCTGTAGTCCTACAGCCCGACAGGAGGAGCTCCCAGCACGGCTCCGGAAGCCCCCTGAGAACTGAGAGAAAAATTCCTTCTCTTCCCCGAGCCCTGCCTCCCGCGCCTAGAGGCCCGTCAGAAACGGTGTTATTCAGGTAGCTCCAAGGCAGCACGAATGGAGCTTTCAAAATGGGAAGTCAAGGCTTCTGCCCTCCGGCCCCCACTTCCAGTGAACACGTAGTCCACTCCCTTGGCATTTCTAGTAAGTGCCCAGGGACACTAGCTACGCACTCGCTCCTGCCCTGAATCCACTTTTCTTCCCAGGGTGTTCTGTATGTAGCCAACTCCCTCATCCAAGGAACCCTCTAGGTAGCCTCTATCGGGCCATAGCCTCAACCAAAGGCTTGCAGTGTAAGAGGAAGCACTGTACTTCAGTGGCAGCGGGAACGCAAGCCGACTGTCTCCTGCAGGTATGGTGCCCTCGGCTAAGGGTTCCTGGAAGGGCTGCGAAGCAGATGGTTTCCCTAGGTGCAGCTCAGGCGAGGGCAATGAAGCAGAGTTCCTTGACAAGTGGCCCGTGAGAGAACAGTTTCCCTGGAGCTGCTGCCGTGCCGAGGAAATCTACCTCTCCCCAGGGTGGTGTGCAGGGCGTTGCCCTACACTCGGCATACACAGAGTGACTGGGAAGGGCTGCCGGCCTGGATGCCGCTGAGCAGGCCAGGGGAGCCTCCCGGTATTCAGTGGTCTTGCACGGAATCGGGTGCAAACAGGAGGGCCCTGGGTGTCTTGAACGGCGCACTAGCAAGAAGAGAAAGCAGAGCCGCGACGAAGGCCCCTTGGAAAGTGCTGCATGCCTCCGCTTCAGCAGGGCAATAGAGCGACTTTGCTCGAGGCAGGGGCTGACGTTCGGTCTCCAGGTAGGTGTAGAGCAGAGCGGCATGAGCTCCCAACCAGGCCCTGGACGCACCGTGTTTTACGAGAGAGCACTCATTTTCTTCCCAGAGCCATGCCTCCCGTGTACGAGAGGCCCGTCAGAGAGGGTGCCTCTCCGTGTAATTCAAGGCCCTACGGAGGGAACTTTCCAACTGTGCCTTCAGGCCCGCACCTGAAGCCCGACAGGCGGTAAACGTCACCTGGGCCTTCAACAAGGCTCAAACCACACAAGGTACACAACGGGCCCTTCCCTGGATCAGCGTGTTTACGCAGGGTGTTCTGAGTGGAGCAAACGGCCTCAACCAAGGCAGGCGCCCTTTACGCATGTAAGCGTCTGCCTCTTCCAAACGACCGATGTGTTGCCTGAAGAACTCTGCTTTAGCTGCCGCTGCAATGCAAGCGGACTTTCTCCGTGAGTAGAGCGACTTTCCAACGGACGTGCCAGAAGGCGTTCTAAGCAGACTATTTCCTCAGGGCAGCTGAGAGAAGGTCCATGTGCAAAACTTCCAGGGCACGGCGGACCGGCTAGAAACGCGTTCCTGATGCTGTTGGAGTGCCGAGGAATCGTAGCCGTCCCCTTTAAAAGCGCTGGTTGTAGTCCTTCCCTCGGCAAACACAGTAGTCCCCTCTCTGAAGGGCCTGGGGGCCTGGGTGTGGCACAGCATGCTCACAGGGGCAGGGGCTTTTCGCAGGGAAAAGGGTGCACGCCCAAAGCGCCTAGGAGTGCTGAGAAGGGCAGCACCGCTCAAATAAAGCACTACAGTGACTAAGACCTCCAAGAGCTTGCTGTATGCTCCGATCCATTAGGGCGACTCAAAGGCTTTCTCGAGGCATGCCCTCTCGTGGGCGTTCCCTGTAGTCCTACAGCCCGACAGGAGGAGCTCCCAGCACGGCTCCGGAAGCCCCCTGAGAACTGAGAGAAAAATTCCTTCTCTTCCCCGAGCCCTGCCTCCCGCGCCTAGAGGCCCGTCAGAAACGGTGTTATTCAGGTAGCTCCAAGGCAGCACGAATGGAGCTTTCAAAATGGGAAGTCAAGGCTTCTGCCCTCCGGCCCCCACTTCCAGTGAACACGTAGTCCACTCCCTTGGCATTTCTAGTAAGTGCCCAGGGACACTAGCTACGCACTCGCTCCTGCCCTGAATCCACTTTTCTTCCCAGGGTGTTCTGTATGTAGCCAACTCCCTCATCCAAGGAACCCTCTAGGTAGCCTCTATCGGGCCATAGCCTCAACCAAAGGCTTGCAGTGTAAGAGGAAGCACTGTACTTCAGTGGCAGCGGGAACGCAAGCCGACTGTCTCCTGCAGGTATGGTGCCCTCGGCTAAGGGTTCCTGGAAGGGCTGCGGAGCAGATGGTTTCCGAAGGTGCAGCTCAGGCGAGGGCAATGAGGCAGAGTTCCTTGACAAGTGGCACGTGAGAGAACAGTTTCCCTGGAGCTGCTGCCGTGCCGAGGAAATCTACCTCTCCCCAGGGTGGTGTGCAGGGCGTTGCCCTACACTCGGCATACACAGAGTGACTGGGAAGGGCTGCCGGCCTGGATGCCGCTGAGCAGGCCAGGGGAGCCTCCCGGTATTCAGTGGTCTTGCACGGAATCGGGTGCAAACAGGAGGGCCCTGGGTGTCTTGAACGGCGCACTAGCAAGAAGAGAGAGCAGAACCGCGACGAAGGCCCCTTGGAAAGTGCTGCATGCCTCCGCTTCAGCAGGGCAATAGAGCGACTTTGCTCGAGGCAGGGGCTGACGTTCGGTCTCCAGGTAGGTGTAGAGCAGAGCGGCATGAGCTCCCAACCAGGCCCTGGACGCACCGTGTTTTACGAGAGAGCACTCATTTTCTTCCCAGAGCCATGCCTCCCGTGTACGAGAGGCCCGTCAGAGAGGGTGCCTCTCCGTGTAATTCAAGGCCCTACGGAGGGAACTTTCCAACTGTGCCTTCAGGCCCGCACCTGAAGCCCGACAGGCGGTAAACGTCACCTGGGGCTTCAACAAGGCTCAAACCACACAAGGTACACAACGGGCCCTTCCCTGGATCAGCGTGTTTACGCAGGGTGTTCTGAGTGGAGCAAACGGCCTCAACCAAGGCAGGCGCCCTTTACGCATGTAAGCGTCTGCCTCTTCCAAACGACCGATGTGTTGCCTGAAGAACTCTGCTTTAGCTGCCGCTGCAATGCAAGCGGACTTTCTCCGTGAGTAGAGCGACTTTCCAACGGACGTGCCAGAAGGCGTTCTAAGCAGACTATTTCCTCAGGGCAGCTGAGAGAAGGTCCATGTGCAAAACTTCCAGGGCACGGCGGACCGGCTAGAAACGCGTTCCTGATGCTGTTGGAGTGCCGAGGAATCGTAGCCGTCCCCTTTAAAAGCGCTGGTTGTAGTCCTTCCCTCGGCAAACACAGTAGTCCCCTCTCTGAAGGGCCTGGGGGCCTGGGTGTGGCACAGCATGCTCACAGGGGCAGGGGCTTTTCGCAGGGAAAAGGGTGCACGCCCAAAGCGCCTAGGAGTGCTGAGAAGGGCAGCACCGCTCAAATAAAGCACTACAGTGACTAAGACCTCCAAGAGCTTGCTGTATGCTCCGATCCATTAGGGCGACTCAAAGGCTTTCTCGAGGCATGCCCTCTCGTGGGCGTTCCCTGTAGTCCTACAGCCCGACAGGAGGAGCTCCCAGCACGGCTCCGGAAGCCCCCTGAGAACTGAGAGAAAAATTCCTTCTCTTCCCCGAGCCCTGCCTCCCGCGCCTAGAGGCCCGTCAGAAACGGTGTTATTCAGGTAGCTCCAAGGCAGCACGAATGGAGCTTTCAAAATGGGAAGTCAAGGCTTCTGCCCTCCGGCCCCCACTTCCAGTGAACACGTAGTCCACTCCCTTGGCATTTCTAGTAAGTGCCCAGGGACACTAGCTACGCACTCGCTCCTGCCCTGAATCCACTTTTCTTCCCAGGGTGTTCTGTATGTAGCCAACTCCCTCATCCAAGGAACCCTCTAGGTAGCCTCTATCGGGCCATAGCCTCAACCAAAGGCTTGCAGTGTAAGAGGAAGCACTGTACTTCAGTGGCAGCGGGAACGCAAGCCGACTGTCTCCTGCAGGTATGGTGCCCTCGGCTAAGGGTTCCTGGAAGGGCTGCGAAGCAGATGGTTTCCCTAGGTGCAGCTCAGGCGAGGGCAATGAGGCAGAGTTCCTTGACAAGTGGCCCGTGAGAGAACAGTTTCCCTGGAGCTGCTGCCGTGCCGAGGAAATCTACCTCTCCCCAGGGTGGTGTGCAGGGCGTTGCCCTACACTCGGCATACACAGAGTGACTGGGAAGGGCTGCCGGCCTGGATGCCGCTGAGCAGGCCAGGGGAGCCTCCCGGTATTCAGTGGTCTTGCACGGAATCGGGTGCAAACAGGAGGGCCCTGGGTGTCTTGAACGGCGCACTAGCAAGAAGAGAAAGCAGAGCCGCGACGAAGGCCCCTTGGAAAGTGCTGCATGCCTCCGCTTCAGCAGGGCAATAGAGCGACTTTGCTCGAGGCAGGGGCTGACGTTCGGTCTCCAGGTAGGTGTAGAGCAGAGCGGCATGAGCTCCCAACCAGGCCCTGGACGCACCGTGTTTTACGAGAGAGCACTCATTTTCTTCCCAGAGCCATGCCTCCCGTGTACGAGAGGCCCGTCAGAGAGGGTGCCTCTCCGAGTAATTCAAGGCCCTACGGAGGGAACTTTCCAACTGTGCCTTCAGGCCCGCACCTGAAGCCCGACAGGCGGTAAACTTCACCTGGGCCTTCAACAAGGCACCAACCACACAAGGTAAAAAACCGGCCCTTCCCTGGATCAGCGTGTTTACGGAGGGTGTTCTGAGTGGAGCAAACGGCCTCAACCAAGGCAGGCGCCCTTTACGCATGTAAGCGTCTGCCTCTTTCAAACGACCAATGTGTTGCCTGAAGAACTCTGCTTTAGCTGCCGCTGCAATGCAAGCTGACTTTCTCCGTGAGTAGAGCGACTTTCCAACGGAGGTGCCAGAAGGCGTTCTAAGCAGACTATTTCCTCAGGGCAGCTGAGAGAAGGTCCATGTGGAAAACTTCCAGGGCACGGCGGACCGGCTAGAAACGCGTTCCTGATGCTGTTGGAGTGCCGAGGAATCGTAGCCGTCCCCTTTAAAAGCGCTGGTTGTAGTCCTTCCCTCGGCAAACACAGTAGACCCCTCTCTGAAGGGCCTGGGGGCCTGGGTGTGGCACAGCATGCTCACAGGGGCAGGGGCTTTTCGCAGGGAAAAGGGTGCACGCCCAAAGCGCCTAGGAGTCCTGAGAAGGGCAGCACCGCTCAAATAAAGCACTACAGTGACTAAGACCTCCAAGAGCTTGCTGTATGCTCCGATCCATTAGGGCGACTCAAAGGCTTTCTCGAGGCATGCCCTCTCGTGGGCGTTCCCTGTAGTCCTACAGCCCGACAGGAGGAGCTCCCAGCACGGCTCCGGAAGCCCCCTGAGAACTGAGAGAAAAATTCCTTCTCTTCCCCGAGCCCTGCCTCCCGCGCCTAGAGGCCCGTCAGAAACGGTGTTATTCAGGTAGCTCCAAGGCAGCACGAATGGAGCTTTCAAAATGGGAATTCAAGGCTTCTGCCCTCCGGCCCCCACTTCCAGTGAACACGTAGTCCACTCCCTTGGCATTTCTAGTAAGTGCCCAGGGACACTAGCTACGCACTCGCTCCTGCCCTGAATCCACTTTTCTTCCCAGGGTGTTCTGTATGTAGCCAACTCCCTCATCCAAGGAACCCTCTAGGTAGCCTCTATCGGGCCATAGCCTCAACCAAAGGCTTGCAGTGTAAGAGGAAGCACTGTACTTCAGTGGCAGCGGGAACGCAAGCCGACTGTCTCCTGCAGGTATGGTGCCCTCGGCTAAGGGTTCCTGGAAGGGCTGCGGAGCAGATGGTTTCCGAAGGTGCAGCTCAGGCGAGGGCAATGAGGCAGAGTTCCTTGACAAGTGGCACGTGAGAGAACAGTTTCCCTGGAGCTGCTGCCGTGCCGAGGAAATCTACCTCTCCCCAGGGTGGTGTGCAGGGCGTTGCCCTACACTCGGCATACACAGAGTGACTGGGAAGGGCTGCCGGCCTGGATGCCGCTGAGCAGGCCAGGGGAGCCTCCCGGTATTCAGTGGTCTTGCACGGAATCGGGTGCAAACAGGAGGGCCCTGGGTGTCTTGAACGGCGCACTAGCAAGAAGAGAAAGCAGAACCGCGACGAAGGCCCCTTGGAAAGTGCTGCATGCCTCCGCTTCAGCAGGGCAATAGAGCGACTTTGCTCGAGGCAGGGGCTGACGTTCGGTCTCCAGGTAGGTGTAGAGCAGAGCGGCATGAGCTCCCAACCAGGCCCTGGACGCACCGTGTTTTACGAGAGAGCACTCATTTTCTTCCCAGAGCCATGCCTCCCGTGTACGAGAGGCCCGTCAGAGAGGGTGCCTCTCCGAGTAATTCAAGGCCCTACGGAGGGAACTTTCCAACTGTGCCTTCAGGCCCGCACCTGAAGCCCGACAGGCGGTAAACTTCACCTGGGCCTTCAACAAGGCACCAACCACACAAGGTAAAAAACCGGCCCTTCCCTGGATCAGCGTGTATACGCAGGGTGTTCTGAGTGGAGCAAACGGCCTCAACCAAGGCAGGCGCCCTTTACGCATGTAAGCGTCTGCCTCTTTCAAACGACCAATGTGTTGCCTGAAGAACTCTTCTTTAGCTGCCGCTGCAATGCAAGCTGACTTTCTCCGTGAGTAGAGCGACTTTCCAACGGAGGTGCCAGAAGGCGTTCTAAGCAGACTATTTCCTCAGGGCAGCTGAGAGAAGGTCCATGTGGAAAACTTCCAGGGCACGGCGGACCGGCTAGAAACGCGTTCCTGATGCTGTTGGAGTGCCGAGGAATCGTAGCCGTCCCCTTTAAAAGCGCTGGTTGTAGTCCTTCCCTCGGCAAACACAGTAGTCCCCTCTCTGAAGGGCCTGGGGGCCTGGGTGTGGCACAGCATGCTCACAGGGGCAGGGGCTTTTCGCAGGGAAAAGGGTGCACGCCCAAAGCGCCTAGGAGTCCTGAGAAGGGCAGCACCGCTCAAATAAAGCACCACAGTGACTAAGACCTCCAAGAGCTTGCTGTATGCTCCTCTCCATTAGGGCGACTCAAAGGCTTTCTCGAGGCATGCCCTCTCGTGGGCGTTCCCTGTAGTCCTACAGCCCGACAGGAGGAGCTCCCAGCACGGCTCCGGAAGCCCCCTGAGAACTGAGAGAAAAATTCCTTCTCTTCCCCGAGCCCTGCCTCCCGCGCCTAGAGGCCCGTCAGAAACGGTGTTATTCAGGTAGCTCCAAGGCAGCACGAATGGAGCTTTCAAAATGGGAAGTCAAGGCTTCTGTCCTCCGGCCCCCACTTCCAGTGAACACGTAGTCCACTCCCTTGGCATTTCTAGTAAGTGCCCAGGGACACTAGCTACGCACTCGCTCCTGCCCTGAATCCACTTTTCTTCCCAGGGTGTTCTGTATGTAGCCAACTCCCTCATCCAAGGAACCCTCTAGGTAGCCTCTATCGGGCCATAGCCTCAACCAAAGGCTTGCAGTGTAAGAGGAAGCACTGTACTTCAGTGGCAGCGGGAACGCAAGCCGACTGTCTCCTGCAGGTATGGTGCCCTCGGCTAAGGGTTCCTGGAAGGGCTGCGGAGCAGATGGTTTCCGAAGGTGCAGCTCAGGCGAGGGCAATGAGGCAGAGTTCCTTGACAAGTGGCACGTGAGAGAACAGTTTCCCTGGAGCTGCTGCCGTGCCGAGGAAATCTACCTCTCCCCAGGGTGGTGTGCAGGGCGTTGCCCTACACTCGGCATACACAGAGTGACTGGGAAGGGCTGCCGGCCTGGATGCCGCTGAGCAGGCCAGGGGAGCCTCCCGGTATTCAGTGGTCTTGCACGGAATCGGGTGCAAACAGGAGGGCCCTGGGTGTCTTGAACGGCGCACTAGCAAGAAGAGAAAGCAGAGCCGCGACGAAGGCCCCTTGGAAAGTGCTGCATGCCTCCGCTTCAGCAGGGCAATAGAGCGACTTTGCTCGAGGCAGGGGCTGACGTTCGGTCTCCAGGTAGGTGTAGAGCAGAGCGGCATGAGCTCCCAACCAGGCCCTGGACGCACCGTGTTTTACGAGAGAGCACTCATTTTCTTCCCAGAGCCATGCCTCCCGTGTACGAGAGGCCCGTCAGAGAGGGTGCCTCTCCGTGTAATTCAAGGCCCTACGGAGGGAACTTTCCAACTGTGCCTTCAGGCCCGCACCTGAAGCCCGACAGGCGGTAAACGTCACCTGGGGCTTCAACAAGGCTCAAACCACACAAGGTACACAACGGGCCCTTCCCTGGATCAGCGTGTTTACGCAGGGTGTTCTGAGTGGAGCAAACGGCCTCAACCAAGGCAGGCGCCCTTTACGCATGTAAGCGTCTGCCTCTTCCAAACGACCGATGTGTTGCCTGAAGAACTCTGCTTTAGCTGCCGCTGCAATGCAAGCGGACTTTCTCCGTGAGTAGAGCGACTTTCCAACGGACGTGCCAGAAGGCGTTCTAAGCAGACTATTTCCTCAGGGCAGCTGAGAGAAGGTCCATGTGCAAAACTTCCAGGGCACGGCGGACCGGCTAGAAACGCGTTCCTGATGCTGTTGGAGTGCCGAGGAATCGTAGCCGTCCCCTTTAAAAGCGCTGGTTGTAGTCCTTCCCTCGGCAAACACAGTAGTCCCCTCTCTGAAGGGCCTGGGGGCCTGGGTGTGGCACAGCATGCTCACAGGGGCAGGGGCTTTTCGCAGGGAAAAGGGTGCACGCCCAAAGCGCCTAGGAGTGCTGAGAAGGGCAGCACCGCTCAAATAAAGCACTACAGTGACTAAGACCTCCAAGAGCTTGCTGTATGCTCCGATCCATTAGGGCGACTCAAAGGCTTTCTCGAGGCATGCCCTCTCGTGGGCGTTCCCTGTAGTCCTACAGCCCGACAGGAGGAGCTCCCAGCACGGCTCCGGAAGCCCCCTGAGAACTGAGAGAAAAATTCCTTCTCTTCCCCGAGCCCTGCCTCCCGCGCCTAGAGGCCCGTCAGAAACGGTGTTATTCAGGTAGCTCCAAGGCAGCACGAATGGAGCTTTCAAAATGGGAAGTCAAGGCTTCTGCCCTCCGGCCCCCACTTCCAGTGAACACGTAGTCCACTCCCTTGGCATTTCTAGTAAGTGCCCAGGGACACTAGCTACGCACTCGCTCCTGCCCTGAATCCACTTTTCTTCCCAGGGTGTTCTGTATGTAGCCAACTCCCTCATCCAAGGAACCCTCTAGGTAGCCTCTATCGGGCCATAGCCTCAACCAAAGGCTTGCAGTGTAAGAGGAAGCACTGTACTTCAGTGGCAGCGGGAACGCAAGCCGACTGTCTCCTGCAGGTATGGTGCCCTCGGCTAAGGGTTCCTGGAAGGGCTGCGAAGCAGATGGTTTCCCTAGGTGCAGCTCAGGCGAGGGCAATGAGGCAGAGTTCCTTGACAAGTGGCACGTGAGAGAACAGTTTCCCTGGAGCTGCTGCCGTGCCGAGGAAATCTACCTCTCCCCAGGGTGGTGTGCAGGGCGTTGCCCTACACTCGGCATACACAGAGTGACTGGGAAGGGCTGCCGGCCTGGATGCCGCTGAGCAGGCCAGGGGAGCCTCCCGGTATTCAGTGGTCTTGCACGGAATCGGGTGCAAACAGGAGGGCCCTGGGTGTCTTGAACGGCGCACTAGCAAGAAGAGAAAGCAGAGCCGCGACGAAGGCCCCTTAGAAAGTGCTGCATGCCTCCGCTTCAGCAGGGCAAATAGGGCGACTTTGCTCGAGGCAGGGGCTGACGTTCGGTCTCCAGGTAGGTGTAGAGCAGAGCGGCATGAGCTCCTAACCAGGCCCTGGACGCACCGTGTTTTACGAGAGAACACTCATTTTCTTCCCAGAGCCATGCCTCCCGTGTACGAGAGGCCCGTCAGAGAGGGTGCCTCTCCGAGTAATTCAAGGCCCTACGGAGGGAACTTTCCAACTGTGCCTTCAGGCCCGCACCTGAAGCCCGACAGGCGGTAAACGTCACCTGGGCCTTCAACAAGGCACCAACCACACAAGGTAAAAAACCGGCCCTTCCCTGGATCAGCGTGTATACGCAGGGTGTTCTGAGTGGAGCAAACGGCCTCAACCAAGGCAGGCGCCCTTTACGCATGTAAGCGTCTGCCTCTTCTAAACGACCGATGTGTTGCCTGAAGAACTCTGCTTTAGCTGCCGCTGCAATGCAAGCTGACTTTCTGCGTGAGTAGAGCGACTTTCCAACGGAGGTGCCAGAAGGCGTTCTAAGCAGACTATTTCCTCAGGGCAGCTGAGAGAAGGTCCATGTGGAAAACTTCCAGGGCACGGCGGACCGGCTAGAAACGCGTTCCTGATGCTGTTGGAGTGCCGAGGAATCGTAGCCGTCCCCTTTAAAAGCGCTGGTTGTAGTCCTTCCCTCGGCAAACACAGTAGACCCCTCTCTGAAGGGCCTGGGGGCCTGGGTGTGGCACAGCATGCTCACAGGGGCAGGGGCTTTTCGCAGGGAAAAGGGTGCACGCCCAAAGCGCCTAGGAGTCCTGAGAAGGGCAGCACCGCTCAAATAAAGCACTACAGTGACTAAGACCTCCAAGAGCTTGCTGTATGCTCCGATCCATTAGGGCGACTCAAAGGCTTTCTCGAGGCATGCCCTCTCGTGGGCGTTCCCTGTAGTCCTACAGCCCGACAGGAGGAGCTCCCAGCACGGCTCCGGAAGCCCCCTGAGAACTGAGAGAAAAATTCCTTCTCTTCCCCGAGCCCTGCCTCCCGCGCCTAGAGGCCCGTCAGAAACGGTGTTATTCAGGTAGCTCCAAGGCAGCACGAATGGAGCTTTCAAAATGGGAAGTCAAGGCTTCTGCCCTCCGGCCCCCACTTCCAGTGAACACGTAGTCCACTCCCTTGGCATTTCTAGTAAGTGCCCAGGGACACTAGCTACGCACTCGCTCCTGCCCTGAATCCACTTTTCTTCCCAGGGTGTTCTGTATGTAGCCAACTCCCTCATCCAAGGAACCCTCTAGGTAGCCTCTATCGGGCCATAGCCTCAACCAAAGGCTTGCAGTGTAAGAGGAAGCACTGTACTTCAGTGGCAGCGGGAACGCAAGCCGACTGTCTCCTGCAGGTATGGTGCCCTCGGCTAAGGGTTCCTGGAAGGGCTGCGGAGCAGATGGTTTCCGAAGGTGCAGCTCAGGCGAGGGCAATGAGGCAGAGTTCCTTGACAAGTGGCACGTGAGAGAACAGTTTCCCTGGAGCTGCTGCCGTGCCGAGGAAATCTACCTCTCCCCAGGGTGGTGTGCAGGGCGTTGCCCTACACTCGGCATACACAGAGTGACTGGGAAGGGCTGCCGGCCTGGATGCCGCTGAGCAGGCCAGGGGAGCCTCCCGGTATTCAGTGGTCTTGCACGGAATCGGGTGCAAACAGGAGGGCCCTGGGTGTCTTGAACGGCGCACTAGCAAGAAGAGAAAGCAGAACCGCGACGAAGGCCCCTTGGAAAGTGCTGCATGCCTCCGCTTCAGCAGGGCAATAGAGCGACTTTGCTCGAGGCAGGGGCTGACGTTCGGTCTCCAGGTAGGTGTAGAGCAGAGCGGCATGAGCTCCCAACCAGGCCCTGGACGCACCGTGTTTTACGAGAGAGCACTCATTTTCTTCCCAGAGCCATGCCTCCCGTGTACGAGAGGCCCGTCAGAGAGGGTGCCTCTCCGTGTAATTCAAGGCCCTACGGAGGGAACTTTCCAACTGTGCCTTCAGGCCCGCACCTGAAGCCCGACAGGCGGTAAACGTCACCTGGGCCTTCAACAAGGCTCAAACCACACAAGGTACACAACGGGCCCTTCCCTGGATCAGCGTGTTTACGCAGGGTGTTCTGAGTGGAGCAAACGGCCTCAACCAAGGCAGGCGCCCTTTACGCATGTAAGCGTCTGCCTCTTCCAAACGACCGATGTGTTGCCTGAAGAACTCTGCTTTAGCTGCCGCTGCAATGCAAGCTGACTTTCTCCGTGAGTAGAGCGACTTTCCAACGGAGGTGCCAGAAGGCGTTCTAAGCAGACTATTTCCTCAGGGCAGCTGAGAGAAGGTCCATGTGCAAAACTTCCAGGGCACGGCGGACCGGCTAGAAACGCGTTCCTGATGCTGTTGGAGTGCCGAGGAATCGTAGCCGTCCCCTTTAAAAGCGCTGGTTGTAGTCCTTCCCTCGGCAAACACAGTAGTCCCCTCTCTGAAGGGCCTGGGGGCCTGGGTGTGGCACAGCATGCTCACAGGGGCAGGGGCTTTTCGCAGGGAAAAGGGTGCACGCCCAAAGCGCCTAGGAGTCCTGAGAAGGGCAGCACCGCTCAAATAAAGCACTACAGTGACTAAGACCTCCAAGAGCTTGCTGTATGCTCCGATCCATTAGGGCGACTCAAAGGCTTTCTCGAGGCATGCCCTCTCGTGGGCGTTCCCTGTAGTCCTACAGCCCGACAGGAGGAGCTCCCAGCACGGCTCCGGAAGCCCCCTGAGAACTGAGAGAAAAATTCCTTCTCTTCCCCGAGCCCTGCCTCCCGCGCCTAGAGGCCCGTCAGAAACGGTGTTATTCAGGTAGCTCCAAGGCAGCACGAATGGAGCTTTCAAAATGGGAAGTCAAGGCTTCTGCCCTCCGGCCCCCACTTCCAGTGAACACGTAGTCCACTCCCTTGGCATTTCTAGTAAGTGCCCAGGGACACTAGCTACGCACTCGCTCCTGCCCTGAATCCACTTTTCTTCCCAGGGTGTTCTGTATGTAGCCAACTCCCTCATCCAAGGAACCCTCTAGGTAGCCTCTATCGGGCCATAGCCTCAACCAAAGGCTTGCAGTGTAAGAGGAAGCACTGTACTTCAGTGGCAGCGGGAACGCAAGCCGACTGTCTCCTGCAGGTATGGTGCCCTCGGCTAAGGGTTCCTGGAAGGGCTGCGAAGCAGATGGTTTCCCTAGGTGCAGCTCAGGCGAGGGCAATGAGGCAGAGTTCCTTGACAAGTGGCACGTGAGAGAACAGTTTCCCTGGAGCTGCTGCCGTGCCGAGGAAATCTACCTCTCCCCAGGGTGGTGTGCAGGGCGTTGCCCTACACTCGGCATACACAGAGTGACTGGGAAGGGCTGCCGGCCTGGATGCCGCTGAGCAGGCCAGGGGAGCCTCCCGGTATTCAGTGGTCTTGCACGGAATCGGGTGCAAACAGGAGGGCCCTGGGTGTCTTGAACGGCGCACTAGCAAGAAGAGAAAGCAGAGCCGCGACGAAGGCCCCTTAGAAAGTGCTGCATGCCTCCGCTTCAGCAGGGCAAATAGGGCGACTTTGCTCGAGGCAGGGGCTGACGTTCGGTCTCCAGGTAGGTGTAGAGCAGAGCGGCATGAGCTCCTAACCAGGCCCTGGACGCACCGTGTTTTACGAGAGAGCACTCATTTTCTTCCCAGAGCCATGCCTCCCGTGTACGAGAGGCCCGTCAGAGAGGGTGCCTCTCCGAGTAATTCAAGGCCCTACGGAGGGAACTTTCCAACTGTGCCTTCAGGCCCGCACCTGAAGCCCGACAGGCGGTAAACGTCACCTGGGCCTTCAACAAGGCACCAACCACACAAGGTAAAAAACCGGCCCTTCCCTGGATCAGCGTGTATACGCAGGGTGTTCTGAGTGGAGCAAACGGCCTCAACCAAGGCAGGCGCCCTTTACGCATGTAAGCGTCTGCCTCTTCTAAACGACCGATGTGTTGCCTGAAGAACTCTGCTTTAGCTGCCGCTGCAATGCAAGCTGACTTTCTGCGTGAGTAGAGCGACTTTCCAACGGAGGTGCCAGAAGGCGTTCTAAGCAGACTATTTCCTCAGGGCAGCTGAGAGAAGGTCCATGTGGAAAACTTCCAGGGCACGGCGGACCGGCTAGAAACGCGTTCCTGATGCTGTTGGAGTGCCGAGGAATCGTAGCCGTCCCCTTTAAAAGCGCTGGTTGTAGTCCTTCCCTCGGCAAACACAGTAGACCCCTCTCTGAAGGGCCTGGGGGCCTGGGTGTGGCACAGCATGCTCACAGGGGCAGGGGCTTTTCGCAGGGAAAAGGGTGCACGCCCAAAGCGCCTAGGAGTCCTGAGAAGGGCAGCACCGCTCAAATAAAGCACTACAGTGACTAAGACCTCCAAGAGCTTGCTGTATGCTCCGATCCATTAGGGCGACTCAAAGGCTTTCTCGAGGCATGCCCTCTCGTGGGCGTTCCCTGTAGTCCTACAGCCCGACAGGAGGAGCTCCCAGCACGGCTCCGGAAGCCCCCTGAGAACTGAGAGAAAAATTCCTTCTCTTCCCCGAGCCCTGCCTCCCGCGCCTAGAGGCCCGTCAGAAACGGTGTTATTCAGGTAGCTCCAAGGCAGCACGAATGGAGCTTTCAAAATGGGAAGTCAAGGCTTCTGCCCTCCGGCCCCCACTTCCAGTGAACACGTAGTCCACTCCCTTGGCATTTCTAGTAAGTGCCCAGGGACACTAGCTACGCACTCGCTCCTGCCCTGAATCCACTTTTCTTCCCAGGGTGTTCTGTATGTAGCCAACTCCCTCATCCAAGGAACCCTCTAGGTAGCCTCTATCGGGCCATAGCCTCAACCAAAGGCTTGCAGTGTAAGAGGAAGCACTGTACTTCAGTGGCAGCGGGAACGCAAGCCGACTGTCTCCTGCAGGTATGGTGCCCTCGGCTAAGGGTTCCTGGAAGGGCTGCGGAGCAGATGGTTTCCGAAGGTGCAGCTCAGGCGAGGGCAATGAGGCAGAGTTCCTTGACAAGTGGCACGTGAGAGAACAGTTTCCCTGGAGCTGCTGCCGTGCCGAGGAAATCTACCTCTCCCCAGGGTGGTGTGCAGGGCGTTGCCCTACACTCGGCATACACAGAGTGACTGGGAAGGGCTGCCGGCCTGGATGCCGCTGAGCAGGCCAGGGGAGCCTCCCGGTATTCAGTGGTCTTGCACGGAATCGGGTGCAAACAGGAGGGCCCTGGGTGTCTTGAACGGCGCACTAGCAAGAAGAGAAAGCAGAACCGCGACGAAGGCCCCTTGGAAAGTGCTGCATGCCTCCGCTTCAGCAGGGCAATAGAGCGACTTTGCTCGAGGCAGGGGCTGACGTTCGGTCTCCAGGTAGGTGTAGAGCAGAGCGGCATGAGCTCCCAACCAGGCCCTGGACGCACCGTGTTTTACGAGAGAGCACTCATTTTCTTCCCAGAGCCATGCCTCCCGTGTACGAGAGGCCCGTCAGAGAGGGTGCCTCTCCGTGTAATTCAAGGCCCTACGGAGGGAACTTTCCAACTGTGCCTTCAGGCCCGCACCTGAAGCCCGACAGGCGGTAAACGTCACCTGGGCCTTCAACAAGGCTCAAACCACACAAGGTACACAACGGGCCCTTCCCTGGATCAGCGTGTTTACGCAGGGTGTTCTGAGTGGAGCAAACGGCCTCAACCAAGGCAGGCGCCCTTTACGCATGTAAGCGTCTGCCTCTTCCAAACGACCGATGTGTTGCCTGAAGAACTCTGCTTTAGCTGCCGCTGCAATGCAAGCTGACTTTCTCCGTGAGTAGAGCGACTTTCCAACGGAGGTGCCAGAAGGCGTTCTAAGCAGACTATTTCCTCAGGGCAGCTGAGAGAAGGTCCATGTGCAAAACTTCCAGGGCACGGCGGACCGGCTAGAAACGCGTTCCTGATGCTGTTGGAGTGCCGAGGAATCGTAGCCGTCCCCTTTAAAAGCGCTGGTTGTAGTCCTTCCCTCGGCAAACACAGTAGTCCCCTCTCTGAAGGGCCTGGGGGCCTGGGTGTGGCACAGCATGCTCACAGGGGCAGGGGCTTTTCGCAGGGAAAAGGGTGCACGCCCAAAGCGCCTAGGAGTCGTGAGAAGGGCAGCACCGCTCAAATAAAGCACTACAGTGACTAAGACCTCCAAGAGCTTGCTGTATGCTCCGATCCATTAGGGCGACTCAAAGGCTTTCTCGAGGCATGCCCTCTCGTGGGCGTTCCCTGTAGTCCTACAGCCCGACAGGAGGAGCTCCCAGCACGGCTCCGGAAGCCCCCTGAGAACTGAGAGAAAAATTCCTTCTCTTCCCCGAGCCCTGCCTCCCGCGCCTAGAGGCCCGTCAGAAACGGTGTTATTCAGGTAGCTCCAAGGCAGCACGAATGGAGCTTTCAAAATGGGAAGTCAAGGCTTCTGCCCTCCGGCCCCCACTTCCAGTGAACACGTAGTCCACTCCCTTGGCATTTCTAGTAAGTGCCCAGGGACACTAGCTACGCACTCGCTCCTGCCCTGAATCCACTTTTCTTCCCAGGGTGTTCTGTATGTAGCCAACTCCCTCATCCAAGGAACCCTCTAGGTAGCCTCTATCGGGCCATAGCCTCAACCAAAGGCTTGCAGTGTAAGAGGAAGCACTGTACTTCAGTGGCAGCGGGAACGCAAGCCGACTGTCTCCTGCAGGTATGGTGCCCTCGGCTAAGGGTTCCTGGAAGGGCTGCGAAGCAGATGGTTTCCCTAGGTGCAGCTCAGGCGAGGGCAATGAGGCAGAGTTCCTTGACAAGTGGCACGTGAGAGAACAGTTTCCCTGGAGCTGCTGCCGTGCCGAGGAAATCTACCTCTCCCCAGGGTGGTGTGCAGGGCGTTGCCCTACACTCGGCATACACAGAGTGACTGGGAAGGGCTGCCGGCCTGGATGCCGCTGAGCAGGCCAGGGGAGCCTCCCGGTATTCAGTGGTCTTGCACGGAATCGGGTGCAAACAGGAGGGCCCTGGGTGTCTTGAACGGCGCACTAGCAAGAAGAGAAAGCAGAGCCGCGACGAAGGCCCCTTAGAAAGTGCTGCATGCCTCCGCTTCAGCAGGGCAAATAGGGCGACTTTGCTCGAGGCAGGGGCTGACGTTCGGTCTCCAGGTAGGTGTAGAGCAGAGCGGCATGAGCTCCTAACCAGGCCCTGGACGCACCGTGTTTTACGAGAGAGCACTCATTTTCTTCCCAGAGCCATGCCTCCCGTGTACGAGAGGCCCGTCAGAGAGGGTGCCTCTCCGAGTAATTCAAGGCCCTACGGAGGGAACTTTCCAACTGTGCCTTCAGGCCCGCACCTGAAGCCCGACAGGCGGTAAACGTCACCTGGGCCTTCAACAAGGCACCAACCACACAAGGTAAAAAACCGGCCCTTCCCTGGATCAGCGTGTATACGCAGGGTGTTCTGAGTGGAGCAAACGGCCTCAACCAAGGCAGGCGCCCTTTACGCATGTAAGCGTCTGCCTCTTCCAAACGACCGATGTGTTGCCTGAAGAACTCTGCTTTAGCTGCCGCTGCAATGCAAGCTGACTTTCTGCGTGAGTAGAGCGACTTTCCAACGGAGGTGCCAGAAGGCGTTCTAAGCAGACTATTTCCTCAGGGCAGCTGAGAGAAGGTCCATGTGGAAAACTTCCAGGGCACGGCGGACCGGCTAGAAACGCGTTCCTGATGCTGTTGGAGTGCCGAGGAATCGTAGCCGTCCCCTTTAAAAGCGCTGGTTGTAGTCCTTCCCTCGGCAAACACAGTAGACCCCTCTCTGAAGGGCCTGGGGGCCTGGGTGTGGCACAGCATGCTCACAGGGGCAGGGGCTTTTCGCAGGGAAAAGGGTGCACGCCCAAAGCGCCTAGGAGTCCTGAGAAGGGCAGCACCGCTCAAATAAAGCACTACAGTGACTAAGACCTCCAAGAGCTTGCTGTATGCTCCGATCCATTAGGGCGACTCAAAGGCTTTCTCGAGGCATGCCCTCTCGTGGGCGTTCCCTGTAGTCCTACAGCCCGACAGGAGGAGCTCCCAGCACGGCTCCGGAAGCCCCCTGAGAACTGAGAGAAAAATTCCTTCTCTTCCCCGAGCCCTGCCTCCCGCGCCTAGAGGCCCGTCAGAAACGGTGTTATTCAGGTAGCTCCAAGGCAGCACGAATGGAGCTTTCAAAATGGGAAGTCAAGGCTTCTGCCCTCCGGCCCCCACTTCCAGTGAACACGTAGTCCACTCCCTTGGCATTTCTAGTAAGTGCCCAGGGACACTAGCTACGCACTCGCTCCTGCCCTGAATCCACTTTTCTTCCCAGGGTGTTCTGTATGTAGCCAACTCCCTCATCCAAGGAACCCTCTAGGTAGCCTCTATCGTGCCATAGCCTCAACCAAAGGCTTGCAGTGTAAGAGGAAGCACTGTACTTCAGTGGCAGCGGGAACGCAAGCCGACTGTCTCCTGCAGGTATGGTGCCCTCGGCTAAGGGTTCCTGGAAGGGCTGCGGAGCAGATGGTTTCCGAAGGTGCAGCTCAGGCGAGGGCAATGAGGCAGAGTTCCTTGACAAGTGGCACGTGAGAGAACAGTTTCCCTGGAGCTGCTGCCGTGCCGAGGAAATCTACCTCTCCCCAGGGTGGTGTGCAGGGCGTTGCCCTACACTCGGCATACACAGAGTGACTGGGAAGGGCTGCCGGCCTGGATGCCGCTGAGCAGGCCAGGGGAGCCTCCCGGTATTCAGTGGTCTTGCACGGAATCGGGTGCAAACAGGAGGGCCCTGGGTGTCTTGAACGGCGCACTAGCAAGAAGAGAAAGCAGAACCGCGACGAAGGCCCCTTGGAAAGTGCTGCATGCCTCCGCTTCAGCAGGGCAATAGAGCGACTTTGCTCGAGGCAGGGGCTGACGTTCGGTCTCCAGGTAGGTGTAGAGCAGAGCGGCATGAGCTCCCAACCAGGCCCTGGACGCACCGTGTTTTACGAGAGAGCACTCATTTTCTTCCCAGAGCCATGCCTCCCGTGTACGAGAGGCCCGTCAGAGAGGGTGCCTCTCCGAGTAATTCAAGGCCCTACGGAGGGAACTTTCCAACTGTGCCTTCAGGCCCGCACCTGAAGCCCGACAGGCGGTAAACGTCACCTGGGCCTTCAACAAGGCTCAAACCACACAAGGTACACAACGGGCCCTTCCCTGGATCAGCGTGTTTACGCAGGGTGTTCTGAGTGGAGCAAACGGCCTCAACCAAGGCAGGCGCCCTTTACGCATGTAAGCGTCTGCCTCTTCCAAACGACCGATGTGTTGCCTGAAGAACTCTGCTTTAGCTGCCGCTGCAATGCAAGCTGACTTTCTCCGTGAGTAGAGCGACTTTCCAACGGAGGTGCCAGAAGGCGTTCTAAGCAGACTATTTCCTCAGGGCAGCTGAGAGAAGGTCCATGTGCAAAACTTCCAGGGCACGGCGGACCGGCTAGAAACGCGTTCCTGATGCTGTTGGAGTGCCGAGGAATCGTAGCCGTCCCCTTTAAAAGCGCTGGTTGTAGTCCTTCCCTCGGCAAACACAGTAGTCCCCTCTCTGAAGGGCCTGGGGGCCTGGGTGTGGCACAGCATGCTCACAGGGGCAGGGGCTTTTCGCAGGGAAAAGGGTGCACGCCCAAAGCGCCTAGGAGTCGTGAGAAGGGCAGCACCGCTCAAATAAAGCACTACAGTGACTAAGACCTCCAAGAGCTTGCTGTATGCTCCGATCCATTAGGGCGACTCAAAGGCTTTCTCGAGGCATGCCCTCTCGTGGGCGTTCCCTGTAGTCCTACAGCCCGACAGGAGGAGCTCGCAGCACGGCTCCGGAAGCCCCCTGAGAACTGAGAGAAAAATTCCTTCTCTTCCCCGAGCCCTGCCTCCCGCGCCTAGAGGCCCGTCAGAAACGGTGTTATTCAGGTAGCTCCAAGGCAGCACGAATGGAGCTTTCAAAATGGGAAGTCAAGGCTTCTGCCCTCCGGCCCCCACTTCCAGTGAACACGTAGTCCACTCCCTTGGCATTTCTAGTAAGTGCCCAGGGACACTAGCTACGCACTCGCTCCTGCCCTGAATCCACTTTTCTTCCCAGGGTGTTCTGTATGTAGCCAACTCCCTCATCCAAGGAACCCTCTAGGTAGCCTCTATCGGGCCATAGCCTCAACCAAAGGCTTGCAGTGTAAGAGGAAGCACTGTACTTCAGTGGCAGCGGGAACGCAAGCCGACTGTCTCCTGCAGGTATGGTGCCCTCGGCTAAGGGTTCCTGGAAGGGCTGCGAAGCAGATGGTTTCCCTAGGTGCAGCTCAGGCGAGGGCAATGAGGCAGAGTTCCTTGACAAGTGGCACGTGAGAGAACAGTTTCCCTGGAGCTGCTGCCGTGCCGAGGAAATCTACCTCTCCCCAGGGTGGTGTGCAGGGCGTTGCCCTACACTCGGCATACACAGAGTGACTGGGAAGGGCTGCCGGCCTGGATGCCGCTGAGCAGGCCAGGGGAGCCTCCCGGTATTCAGTGGTCTTGCACGGAATCGGGTGCAAACAGGAGGGCCCTGGGTGTCTTGAACGGCGCACTAGCAAGAAGAGAAAGCAGAGCCGCGACGAAGGCCCCTTGGAAAGTGCTGCATGCCTCCGCTTCAGCAGGGCAATAGAGCGACTTTGCTCGAGGCAGGGGCTGACGTTCGGTCTCCAGGTAGGTGTAGAGCAGAGCGGCATGAGCTCCCAACCAGGCCCTGGACGCACCGTGTTTTACGAGAGAGCACTCATTTTCTTCCCAGAGCCATGCCTCCCGTGTACGAGAGGCCCGTCAGAGAGGGTGCCTCTCCGAGTAATTCAAGGCCCTACGGAGGGAACTTTCCAACTGTGCCTTCAGGCCCGCACCTGAAGCCCGACAGGCGGTAAACGTCACCTGGGCCTTCAACAAGGCACCAACCACACAAGGTAAAAAACCGGCCCTTCCCTGGATCAGCGTGTTTACGCAGGGTGTTCTGAGTGGAGCAAACGGCCTCAACCAAGGCAGGCGCCCTTTACGCATGTAAGCGTCTGCCTCTTCCAAACGACCGATGTGTTGCCTGAAGAACTCTGCTTTAGCTGCCGCTGCAATGCAAGCGGACTTTTTCCGTGAGTAGAGCGACTTTCCAACGGACGTGCCAGAAGGCGTTCTAAGCAGACTATTTCCTCAGGGCAGCTGAGAGAAGGTCCATGTGGAAAACTTCTAGGGCACGGCGGACCGGCTAGAAACGCGTTCCTGATGCTGTTGGAGTGCCGAGGAATCGTAGCCGTCCCCTTTAAAAGCGCTGGTTGTAGTCCTTCCCTCGGCAAACACAGTAGTCCCCTCTCTGAAGGGCCTGGGGGCCTGGGTGTGGCACAGCATGCTCACAGGGGCAGGGGCTTTTCGCAGGGAAAAGGGTGCACGCCCAAAGCGCCTAGGAGTCCTGAGAAGGGCAGCACCGCTCAAATAAAGCACTACAGTGACTAAGACCTCCAAGAGCTTGCTGTATGCTCCGATCCATTAGGGCGACTCAAAGGCTTTCTCGAGGCATGCCCTCTCGTGGGCGTTCCCTGTAGTCCTACAGCCCGACAGGAGGAGCTCCCAGCACGGCTCCGGAAGCCCCCTGAGAACTGAGAGAAAAATTCCTTCTCTTCCCCGAGCCCTGCCTCCCGCGCCTAGAGGCCCGTCAGAAACGGTGTTATTCAGGTAGCTCCAAGGCAGCACGAATGGAGCTTTCAAAATGGGAAGTCAAGGCTTCTGCCCTCCGGCCCCCACTTCCAGTGAACACGTAGTCCACTCCCTTGGCATTTCTAGTAAGTGCCCAGGGACACTAGCTACGCACTCGCTCCTGCCCTGAATCCACTTTTCTTCCCAGGGTGTTCTGTATGTAGCCAACTCCCTCATCCAAGGAACCCTCTAGGTAGCCTCTATCGGGCCATAGCCTCAACCAAAGGCTTGCAGTGTAAGAGGAAGCACTGTACTTCAGTGGCAGCGGGAACGCAAGCCGACTGTCTCCTGCAGGTATGGTGCCCTCGGCTAAGGGTTCCTGGAAGGGCTGCGAAGCAGATGGTTTCCCTAAGTGCAAGGGTTCCTGGAAGGGCTGCGAAGCAGATGGTTTCCCTAGGTGCAGCTCAGGCGAGGGCAATGAGGCAGAGTTCCTTGACAAGTGGCCCGTGAGAGAACAGTTTCCCTGGAGCTGCTGCCGTGCCGAGGAAATCTACCTCTCCCCAGGGTGGTGTGCAGGGCGTTGCCCTACACTCGGCATACACAGAGTGACTGGGAAGGGCTGCCGGCCTGGATGCCGCTGAGCAGGCCAGGGGAGCCTCCCGGTATTCAGTGGTCTTGCACGGAATCGGGTGCAAACAGGAGGGCCCTGGGTGTCTTGAACGGCGCACTAGCAAGAAGAGAAAGCAGAGCCGCGACGAAGGCCCCTTGGAAAGTGCTGCATGCCTCCGCTTCAGCAGGGCAATAGAGCGACTTTGCTCGAGGCAGGGGCTGACGTTCGGTCTCCAGGTAGGTGTAGAGCAGAGCGGCATGAGCTCCCAACCAGGCCCTGGACGCACCGTGTTTTACGAGAGAGCACTCATTTTCTTCCCAGAGCCATGCCTCCCGTGTACGAGAGGCCCGTCAGAGAGGGTGCCTCTCCGAGTAATTCAAGGCCCTACGGAGGGAACTTTCCAACTGTGCCTTCAGGCCCGCACCTGAAGCCCGACAGGCGGTAAACGTCACCTGGGCCTTCAACAAGGCACCAACCACACAAGGTAAAAAACCGGCCCTTCCCTGGATCAGCGTGTATACGCAGGGTGTTCTGAGTGGAGCAAACGGCCTCAACCAAGGCAGGCGCCCTTTACGCATGTAAGCGTCTGCCTCTTCCAAACGACCGATGTGTTGCCTGAAGAACTCTGCTTTAGCTGCCGCTGCAATGCAAGCGGACTTTCTCCGTGAGTAGAGCGACTTTCCAACGGAGGTGCCAGAAGGCGTTCTAAGCAGACTATTTCCTCAGGGCAGCTGAGAGAAGGTCCATGTGGAAAACTTCCAGGGCACGGCGGACCGGCTAGAAACGCGTTCCTGATGCTGTTGGAGTGCCGAGGAATCGTAGCCGTCCCCTTTAAAAGCGCTGGTTGTAGTCCTTCCCTCGGCAAACACAGTAGTCCCCTCTCTGAAGGGCCTGGGGGCCTGGGTGTGGCACAGCATGCTCACAGGGGCAGGGGCTTTTCGCAGGGAAAAGGGTGCACGCCCAAAGCGCCTAGGAGTCCTGAGAAGGGCAGCACCGCTCAAATAAAGCACTACAGTGACTAAGACCTCCAAGAGCTTGCTGTATGCTCCTCTCCATTAGGGCGACTCAAAGGCTTTCTCGAGGCATGCCCTCTCGTGGGCGTTCCCTGTAGTCCTACAGCCCGACAGGAGGAGCTCCCAGCACGGCTCCGGAAGCCCCCTGAGAACTGAGAGAAAAATTCCTTCTCTTCCCCGAGCCCTGCCTCCCGCGCCTAGAGGCCCGTCAGAAACGGTGTTATTCAGGTAGCTCCAAGGCAGCACGAATGGAGCTTTCAAAATGGGAAGTCAAGGCTTCTGCCCTCCGGCCCCCACTTCCAGTGAACACGTAGTCCACTCCCTTGGCATTTCTAGTAAGTGCCCAGGGACACTAGCTACGCACTCGCTCCTGCCCTGAATCCACTTTTCTTCCCAGGGTGTTCTGTATGTAGCCAACTCCCTCATCCAAGGAACCCTCTAGGTAGCCTCTATCGGGCCATAGCCTCAACCAAAGGCTTGCAGTGTAAGAGGAAGCACTGTACTTCAGTGGCAGCGGGAACGCAAGCCGACTGTCTCCTGCAGGTATGGTGCCCTCGGCTAAGGGTTCCTGGAAGGGCTGCGAAGCAGATGGTTTCCCTAGGTGCAGCTCAGGCGAGGGCAATGAGGCAGAGTTCCTTGACAAGTGGCCCGTGAGAGAACAGTTTCCCTGGAGCTGCTGCCGTGCCGAGGAAATCTACCTCTCCCCAGGGTGGTGTGCAGGGCGTTGCCCTACACTCGGCATACACAGAGTGACTGGGAAGGGCTGCCGGCCTGGATGCCGCTGAGCAGGCCAGGGGAGCCTCCCGGTATTCAGTGGTCTTGCACGGAATCGGGTGCAAACAGGAGGGCCCTGGGTGTCTTGAACGGCGCACTAGCAAGAAGAGAAAGCAGAGCCGCGACGAAGGCCCCTTGGAAAGTGCTGCATGCCTCCGCTTCAGCAGGGCAAATAGGGCGACTTTGCTCGAGGCAGGGGCTGACGTTCGGTCTCCAGGTAGGTGTAGAGCAGAGCGGCATGAGCTCCCAACCAGGCCCTGGACGCACCGTGTTTTACGAGAGAGCACTCATTTTCTTCCCAGAGCCATGCCTCCCGTGTACGAGAGGCCCGTCAGAGAGGGTGCCTCTCCGTGTAATTCAAGGCCCTACGGAGGGAACTTTCCAACTGTGCCTTCAGGCCCGCACCTGAAGCCCGACAGGCGGTAAACGTCACCTGGGGCTTCAACAAGGCACCAACCACACAAGGTACACAACGGGCCCTTCCCTGGATCAGCGTGTTTACGCAGGGTGTTCTGAGTGGAGCAAACGGCCTCAACCAAGGCAGGCGCCCTTTACGCATGTAAGCGTCTGCCTCTTCCAAACGACCGATGTGTTGCCTGAAGAACTCTGCTTTAGCTGCCGCTGCAATGCAAGCGGACTTTCTCCGTGAGTAGAGCGACTTTCCAACGGACGTGCCAGAAGGCGTTCTAAGCAGACTATTTCCTCAGGGCAGCTGAGAGAAGGTCCATGTGCAAAACTTCCAGGGCACGGCGGACCGGCTAGAAACGCGTTCCTGATGCTGTTGGAGTGCCGAGGAATCGTAGCCGTCCCCTTTAAAAGCGCTGGTTGTAGTCCTTCCCTCGGCAAACACAGTAGTCCCCTCTCTGAAGGGCCTGGGGGCCTGGGTGTGGCACAGCATGCTCACAGGGGCAGGGGCTTTTCGCAGGGAAAAGGGTGCACGCCCAAAGCGCCTAGGAGTCCTGAGAAGGGCAGCACCGCTCAAATAAAGCACTACAGTGACTAAGACCTCCAAGAGCTTGCTGTATGCTCCGATCCATTAGGGCGACTCAAAGGCTTTCTCGAGGCATGCCCTCTCGTGGGCGTTCCCTGTAGTCCTACAGCCCGACAGGAGGAGCTCCCAGCACGGCTCCGGAAGCCCCCTGAGAACTGAGAGAAAAATTCCTTCTCTTCCCCGAGCCCTGCCTCCCGCGCCTAGAGGCCCGTCAGAAACGGTGTTATTCAGGTAGCTCCAAGGCAGCACGAATGGAGCTTTCAAAATGGGAAGTCAAGGCTTCTGCCCTCCGGCCCCCACTTCCAGTGAACACGTAGTCCACTCCCTTGGCATTTCTAGTAAGTGCCCAGGGACACTAGCTACGCACTCGCTCCTGCCCTGAATCCACTTTTCTTCCCAGGGTGTTCTGTATGTAGCCAACTCCCTCATCCAAGGAACCCTCTAGGTAGCCTCTATCGGGCCATAGCCTCAACCAAAGGCTTGCAGTGTAAGAGGAAGCACTGTACTTCAGTGGCAGCGGGAACGCAAGCCGACTGTCTCCTGCAGGTATGGTGCCCTCGGCTAAGGGTTCCTGGAAGGGCTGCGAAGCAGATGGTTTCCCTAGGTGCAGCTCAGGCGAGGGCAATGAGGCAGAGTTCCTTGACAAGTGGCCCGTGAGAGAACAGTTTCCCTGGAGCTGCTGCCGTGCCGAGGAAATCTACCTCTCCCCAGGGTGGTGTGCAGGGCGTTGCCCTACACTCGGCATACACAGAGTGACTGGGAAGGGCTGCCGGCCTGGATGCCGCTGAGCAGGCCAGGGGAGCCTCCCGGTATTCAGTGGTCTTGCACGGAATCGGGTGCAAACAGGAGGGCCCTGGGTGTCTTGAACGGCGCACTAGCAAGAAGAGAAAGCAGAGCCGCGACGAAGGCCCCTTGGAAAGTGCTGCATGCCTCCGCTTCAGCAGGGCAAATAGGGCGACTTTGCTCGAGGCAGGGGCTGACGTTCGGTCTCCAGGTAGGTGTAGAGCAGAGCGGCATGAGCTCCCAACCAGGCCCTGGACGCACCGTGTTTTACGAGAGAGCACTCATTTTCTTCCCAGAGCCATGCCTCCCGTGTACGAGAGGCCCGTCAGAGAGGGTGCCTCTCCGTGTAATTCAAGGCCCTACGGAGGGAACTTTCCAACTGTGCCTTCAGGCCCGCACCTGAAGCCCGACAGGCGGTAAACGTCACCTGGGGCTTCAACAAGGCACCAACCACACAAGGTACACAACGGGCCCTTCCCTGGATCAGCGTGTTTACGCAGGGTGTTCTGAGTGGAGCAAACGGCCTCAACCAAGGCAGGCGCCCTTTACGCATGTAAGCGTCTGCCTCTTCCAAACGACCGATGTGTTGCCTGAAGAACTCTGCTTTAGCTGCCGCTGCAATGCAAGCGGACTTGCTCCGTGAGTAGAGCGACTTTCCAACGGACGTGCCAGAAGGCGTTCTAAGCAGACTATTTCCTCAGGGCAGCTGAGAGAAGGTCCATGTGGAAAACTTCCAGGGCACGGCGGACCGGCTAGAAACGCGTTCCTGATGCTGTTGGAGTGCCGAGGAATCGTAGCCGTCCCCTTTAAAAGCGCTGGTTGTAGTCCTTCCCTCGGCAAACACAGTAGTCCCCTCTCTGAAGGGCCTGGGGGCCTGGGTGTGGCACAGCATGCTCACAGGGGCAGGGGCTTTTCGCAGGGAAAAGGGTGCACGCCCAAAGCGCCTAGGAGTCCTGAGAAGGGCAGCACCGCTCAAATAAAGCACTACAGTGACTAAGACCTCCAAGAGCTTGCTGTATGCTCCGATCCATTAGGGCGACTCAAAGGCTTTCTCGAGGCATGCCCTCTCGTGGGCGTTCCCTGTAGTCCTACAGCCCGACAGGAGGAGCTCCCAGCACGGCTCCGGAAGCCCCCTGAGAACTGAGAGAAAAATTCCTTCTCTTCCCCGAGCCCTGCCTCCCGCGCCTAGAGGCCCGTCAGAAACGGTGTTATTCAGGTAGCTCCAAGGCAGCACGAATGGAGCTTTCAAAATGGGAAGTCAAGGCTTCTGCCCTCCGGCCCCCACTTCCAGTGAACACGTAGTCCACTCCCTTGGCATTTCTAGTAAGTGCCCAGGGACACTAGCTACGCACTCGCTCCTGCCCTGAATCCACTTTTCTTCCCAGGGTGTTCTGTATGTAGCCAACTCCCTCATCCAAGGAACCCTCTAGGTAGCCTCTATCGGGCCATAGCCTCAACCAAAGGCTTGCAGTGTAAGAGGAAGCACTGTACTTCAGTGGCAGCGGGAACGCAAGCCGACTGTCTCCTGCAGGTATGGTGCCCTCGGCTAAGGGTTCCTGGAAGGGCTGCGAAGCAGATGGTTTCCCTAGGTGCAGCTCAGGCGAGGGCAATGAGGCAGAGTTCCTTGACAAGTGGCACGTGAGAGAACAGTTTCCCTGGAGCTGCTGCCGTGCCGAGGAAATCTACCTCTCCCCAGGGTGGTGTGCAGGGCGTTGCCCTACACTCGGCATACACAGAGTGACTGGGAAGGGCTGCCGGCCTGGATGCCGCTGAGCAGGCCAGGGGAGCCTCCCGGTATTCAGTGGTCTTGCACGGAATCGGGTGCAAACAGGAGGGCCCTGGGTGTCTTGAACGGCGCACTAGCAAGAAGAGAAAGCAGAGCCGCGACGAAGGCCCCTTGGAAAGTGCTGCATGCCTCCGCTTCAGCAGGGCAAATAGGGCGACTTTGCTCGAGGCAGGGGCTGACGTTCGGTCTCCAGGTAGGTGTAGAGCAGAGCGGCATGAGCTCCCAACCAGGCCCTGGACGCACCGTGTTTTACGAGAGAGCACTCATTTTCTTCCCAGAGCCATGCCTCCCGTGTACGAGAGGCCCGTCAGAGAGGGTGCCTCTCCGTGTAATTCAAGGCCCTACGGAGGGAACTTTCCAACTGTGCCTTCAGGCCCGCACCTGAAGCCCGACAGGCGGTAAACGTCACCTGGGGCTTCAACAAGGCACCAACCACACAAGGTACACAACGGGCCCTTCCCTGGATCAGCGTGTTTACGCAGGGTGTTCTGAGTGGAGCAAACGGCCTCAACCAAGGCAGGCGCCCTTTACGCATGTAAGCGTCTGCCTCTTCCAAACGACCGATGTGTTGCCTGAAGAACTCTGCTTTAGCTGCCGCTGCAATGCAAGCGGACTTTCTCCGTGAGTAGAGCGACTTTCCAACGGACGTGCCAGAAGGCGTTCTAAGCAGACTATTTCCTCAGGGCAGCTGAGAGAAGGTCCATGTGCAAAACTTCCAGGGCACGGCGGACCGGCTAGAAACGCGTTCCTGATGCTGTTGGAGTGCCGAGGAATCGTAGCCGTCCCCTTTAAAAGCGCTGGTTGTAGTCCTTCCCTCGGCAAACACAGTAGTCCCCTCTCTGAAGGGCCTGGGGGCCTGGGTGTGGCACAGCATGCTCACAGGGGCAGGGGCTTTTCGCAGGGAAAAGGGTGCACGCCCAAAGCGCCTAGGAGTCCTGAGAAGGGCAGCACCGCTCAAATAAAGCACTACAGTGACTAAGACCTCCAAGAGCTTGCTGTATGCTCCTCTCCATTAGGGCGACTCAAAGGCTTTCTCGAGGCATGCCCTCTCGTGGGCGTTCCCTGTAGTCCTACAGCCCGACAGGAGGAGCTCCCAGCACGGCTCCGGAAGCCCCCTGAGAACTGAGAGAAAAATTCCTTCTCTTCCCCGAGCCCTGCCTCCCGCGCCTAGAGGCCCGTCAGAAACGGTGTTATTCAGGTAGCTCCAAGGCAGCACGAATGGAGCTTTCAAAATGGGAAGTCAAGGCTTCTGCCCTCCGGCCCCCACTTCCAGTGAACACGTAGTCCACTCCCTTGGCATTTCTAGTAAGTGCCCAGGGACACTAGCTACGCACTCGCTCCTGCCCTGAATCCACTTTTCTTCCCAGGGTGTTCTGTATGTAGCCAACTCCCTCATCCAAGGAACCCTCTAGGTAGCCTCTATCGGGCCATAGCCTCAACCAAAGGCTTGCAGTGTAAGAGGAAGCACTGTACTTCAGTGGCAGCGGGAACGCAAGCCGACTGTCTCCTGCAGGTATGGTGCCCTCGGCTAAGGGTTCCTGGAAGGGCTGCGAAGCAGATGGTTTCCCTAAGTGCAAGGGTTCCTGGAAGGGCTGCGAAGCAGATGGTTTCCCTAGGTGCAGCTCAGGCGAGGGCAATGAGGCAGAGTTCCTTGACAAGTGGCACGTGAGAGAACAGTTTCCCTGGAGCTGCTGCCGTGCCGAGGAAATCTACCTCTCCCCAGGGTGGTGTGCAGGGCGTTGCCCTACACTCGGCATACACAGAGTGACTGGGAAGGGCTGCCGGCCTGGATGCCGCTGAGCAGGCCAGGGGAGCCTCCCGGTATTCAGTGGTCTTGCACGGAATCGGGTGCAAACAGGAGGGCCCTGGGTGTCTTGAACGGCGCACTAGCAAGAAGAGAAAGCAGAGCCGCGACGAAGGCCCCTTGGAAAGTGCTGCATGCCTCCGCTTCAGCAGGGCAATAGAGCGACTTTGCTCGAGGCAGGGGCTGACGTTCGGTCTCCAGGTAGGTGTAGAGCAGAGCGGCATGAGCTCCCAACCAGGCCCTGGACGCACCGTGTTTTACGAGAGAGCACTCATTTTCTTCCCAGAGCCATGCCTCCCGTGTACGAGAGGCCCGTCAGAGAGGGTGCCTCTCCGAGTAATTCAAGGCCCTACGGAGGGAACTTTCCAACTGTGCCTTCAGGCCCGCACCTGAAGCCCGACAGGCGGTAAACGTCACCTGGGCCTTCAACAAGGCACCAACCACACAAGGTAAAAAACCGGCCCTTCCCTGGATCAGCGTGTATACGCAGGGTGTTCTGAGTGGAGCAAACGGCCTCAACCAAGGCAGGCGCCCTTTACGCATGTAAGCGTCTGCCTCTTCCAAACGACCGATGTGTTGCCTGAAGAACTCTGCTTTAGCTGCCGCTGCAATGCAAGCTGACTTTCTCCGTGAGTAGAGCGACTTTCCAACGGAGGTGCCAGAAGGCGTTCTAAGCAGACTATTTCCTCAGGGCAGCTGAGAGAAGGTCCATGTGCAAAACTTCCAGGGCACGGCGGACCGGCTAGAAACGCGTTCCTGATGCTGTTGGAGTGCCGAGGAATCGTAGCCGTCCCCTTTAAAAGCGCTGGTTGTAGTCCTTCCCTCGGCAAACACAGTAGTCCCCTCTCTGAAGGGCCTGGGGGCCTGGGTGTGGCACAGCATGCTCACAGGGGCAGGGGCTTTTCGCAGGGAAAAGGGTGCACGCCCAAAGCGCCTAGGAGTGCTGAGAAGGGCAGCACCGCTCAAATAAAGCACTACAGTGACTAAGACCTCCAAGAGCTTGCTGTATGCTCCGATCCATTAGGGCGACTCAAAGGCTTTCTCGAGGCATGCCCTCTCGTGGGCGTTCCCTGTAGTCCTACAGCCCGACAGGAGGAGCTCCCAGCACGGCTCCGGAAGCCCCCTGAGAACTGAGAGAAAAATTCCTTCTCTTCCCCGAGCCCTGCCTCCCGCGCCTAGAGGCCCGTCAGAAACGGTGTTATTCAGGTAGCTCCAAGGCAGCACGAATGGAGCTTTCAAAATGGGAAGTCAAGGCTTCTGCCCTCCGGCCCCCACTTCCAGTGAACACGTAGTCCACTCCCTTGGCATTTCTAGTAAGTGCCCAGGGACACTAGCTACGCACTCGCTCCTGCCCTGAATCCACTTTTCTTCCCAGGGTGTTCTGTATGTAGCCAACTCCCTCATCCAAGGAACCCTCTAGGTAGCCTCTATCGGGCCATAGCCTCAACCAAAGGCTTGCAGTGTAAGAGGAAGCACTGTACTTCAGTGGCAGCGGGAACGCAAGCCGACTGTCTCCTGCAGGTATGGTGCCCTCGGCTAAGGGTTCCTGGAAGGGCTGCGAAGCAGATGGTTTCCCTAGGTGCAGCTCAGGCGAGGGCAATGAGGCAGAGTTCCTTGACAAGTGGCCCGTGAGAGAACAGTTTCCCTGGAGCTGCTGCCGTGCCGAGGAAATCTACCTCTCCCCAGGGTGGTGTGCAGGGCGTTGCCCTACACTCGGCATACACAGAGTGACTGGGAAGGGCTGCCGGCCTGGATGCCGCTGAGCAGGCCAGGGGAGCCTCCCGGTATTCAGTGGTCTTGCACGGAATCGGGTGCAAACAGGAGGGCCCTGGGTGTCTTGAACGGCGCACTAGCAAGAAGAGAAAGCAGAGCCGCGACGAAGGCCCCTTGGAAAGTGCTGCATGCCTCCGCTTCAGCAGGGCAATAGAGCGACTTTGCTCGAGGCAGGGGCTGACGTTCGGTCTCCAGGTAGGTGTAGAGCAGAGCGGCATGAGCTCCCAACCAGGCCCTGGACGCACCGTGTTTTACGAGAGAGCACTCATTTTCTTCCCAGAGCCATGCCTCCCGTGTACGAGAGGCCCGTCAGAGAGGGTGCCTCTCCGAGTAATTCAAGGCCCTACGGAGGGAACTTTCCAACTGTGCCTTCAGGCCCGCACCTGAAGCCCGACAGGCGGTAAACGTCACCTGGGGCTTCAACAAGGCACCAACCACACAAGGTACACAACGGGCCCTTCCCTGGATCAGCGTGTTTACGCAGGGTGTTCTGAGTGGAGCAAACGGCCTCAACCAAGGCAGGCGCCCTTTACGCATGTAAGCGTCTGCCTCTTCCAAACGACCGATGTGTTGCCTGAAGAACTCTGCTTTAGCTGCCGCTGCAATGCAAGCGGACTTTCTCCGTGAGTAGAGCGACTTTCCAACGGACGTGCCAGAAGGCGTTCTAAGCAGACTATTTCCTCAGGGCAGCTGAGAGAAGGTCCATGTGCAAAACTTCCAGGGCACGGCGGACCGGCTAGAAACGCGTTCCTGATGCTGTTGGAGTGCCGAGGAATCGTAGCCGTCCCCTTTAAAAGCGCTGGTTGTAGTCCTTCCCTCGGCAAACACAGTAGTCCCCTCTCTGAAGGGCCTGGGGGCCTGGGTGTGGCACAGCATGCTCACAGGGGCAGGGGCTTTTCGCAGGGAAAAGGGTGCACGCCCAAAGCGCCTAGGAGTCCTGAGAAGGGCAGCACCGCTCAAATAAAGCACTACAGTGACTAAGACCTCCAAGAGCTTGCTGTATGCTCCGATCCATTAGGGCGACTCAAAGGCTTTCTCGAGGCATGCCCTCTCGTGGGCGTTCCCTGTAGTCCTACAGCCCGACAGGAGGAGCTCCCAGCACGGCTCCGGAAGCCCCCTGAGAACTGAGAGAAAAATTCCTTCTCTTCCCCGAGCCCTGCCTCCCGCGCCTAGAGGCCCGTCAGAAACGGTGTTATTCAGGTAGCTCCAAGGCAGCACGAATGGAGCTTTCAAAATGGGAAGTCAAGGCTTCTGCCCTCCGGCCCCCACTTCCAGTGAACACGTAGTCCACTCCCTTGGCATTTCTAGTAAGTGCCCAGGGACACTAGCTACGCACTCGCTCCTGCCCTGAATCCACTTTTCTTCCCAGGGTGTTCTGTATGTAGCCAACTCCCTCATCCAAGGAACCCTCTAGGTAGCCTCTATCGGGCCATAGCCTCAACCAAAGGCTTGCAGTGTAAGAGGAAGCACTGTACTTCAGTGGCAGCGGGAACGCAAGCCGACTGTCTCCTGCAGGTATGGTGCCCTCGGCTAAGGGTTCCTGGAAGAGCGGCGAAGCAGATGGTTTCCCTAGGTGCAGCTCAGGCGAGGGCAATGAGGCAGAGTTCCTTGACAAGTGGCACGTGAGAGAACAGTTTCCCTGGAGCTGCTGCCGTGCCGAGGAAATCTACCTCTCCCCAGGGTGGTGTGCAGGGCGTTGCCCTACACTCGGCATACACAGAGTGACTGGGAAGGGCTGCCGGCCTGGATGCCGCTGAGCAGGCCAGGGGAGCCTCCCGGTATTCAGTGGTCTTGCACGGAATCGGGTGCAAACAGGAGGGCCCTGGGTGTCTTGAACGGCGCACTAGCAAGAAGAGAAAGCAGAGCCGCGACGAAGGCCCCTTGGAAAGTGCTGCATGCCTCCGCTTCAGCAGGGCAAATAGGGCGACTTTGCTCGAGGCAGGGGCTGACGTTCGGTCTCCAGGTAGGTGTAGAGCAGAGCGGCATGAGCTCCCAACCAGGCCCTGGACGCACCGTGTTTTACGAGAGAGCACTCATTTTCTTCCCAGAGCCATGCCTCCCGTGTACGAGAGGCCCGTCAGAGAGGGTGCCTCTCCGAGTAATTCAAGGCCCTACGGAGGGAACTTTCCAACTGTGCCTTCAGGCCCGCACCTGAAGCCCGACAGGCGGTAAACGTCACCTGGGGCTTCAACAAGGCACCAACCACACAAGGTACACAACGGGCCCTTCCCTGGATCAGCGTGTTTACGCAGGGTGTTCTGAGTGGAGCAAACGGCCTCAACCAAGGCAGGCGCCCTTTACGCATGTAAGCGTCTGCCTCTTCCAAACGACCGATGTGTTGCCTGAAGAACTCTGCTTTAGCTGCCGCTGCAATGCAAGCGGACTTTCTCCGTGAGTAGAGCGACTTTCCAACGGACGTGCCAGAAGGCGTTCTAAGCAGACTATTTCCTCAGGGCAGCTGAGAGAAGGTCCATGTGGAAAACTTCCAGGGCACGGCGGACCGGCTAGAAACGCGTTCCTGATGCTGTTGGAGTGCCGAGGAATCGTAGCCGTCCCCTTTAAAAGCGCTGGTTGTAGTCCTTCCCTCGGCAAACACAGTAGTCCCCTCTCTGAAGGGCCTGGGGGCCTGGGTGTGGCACAGCATGCTCACAGGGGCAGGGGCTTTTCGCAGGGAAAAGGGTGCACGCCCAAAGCGCCTAGGAGTCCTGAGAAGGGCAGCACCGCTCAAATAAAGCACTACAGTGACTAAGACCTCCAAGAGCTTGCTGTATGCTCCTCTCCATTAGGGCGACTCAAAGGCTTTCTCGAGGCATGCCCTCTCGTGGGCGTTCCCTGTAGTCCTACAGCCCGACAGGAGGAGCTCCCAGCACGGCTCCGGAAGCCCCCTGAGAACTGAGAGAAAAATTCCTTCTCTTCCCCGAGCCCTGCCTCCCGCGCCTAGAGGCCCGTCAGAAACGGTGTTATTCAGGTAGCTCCAAGGCAGCACGAATGGAGCTTTCAAAATGGGAAGTCAAGGCTTCTGCCCTCCGGCCCCCACTTCCAGTGAACACGTAGTCCACTCCCTTGGCATTTCTAGTAAGTGCCCAGGGACACTAGCTACGCACTCGCTCCTGCCCTGAATCCACTTTTCTTCCCAGGGTGTTCTGTATGTAGCCAACTCCCTCATCCAAGGAACCCTCTAGGTAGCCTCTATCGGGCCATAGCCTCAACCAAAGGCTTGCAGTGTAAGAGGAAGCACTGTACTTCAGTGGCAGCGGGAACGCAAGCCGACTGTCTCCTGCAGGTATGGTGCCCTCGGCTAAGGGTTCCTGGAAGGGCTGCGAAGCAGATGGTTTCCCTAGGTGCAGCTCAGGCGAGGGCAATGAGGCAGAGTTCCTTGACAAGTGGCCCGTGAGAGAACAGTTTCCCTGGAGCTGCTGCCGTGCCGAGGAAATCTACCTCTCCCCAGGGTGGTGTGCAGGGCGTTGCCCTACACTCGGCATACACAGAGTGACTGGGAAGGGCTGCCGGCCTGGATGCCGCTGAGCAGGCCAGGGGAGCCTCCCGGTATTCAGTGGTCTTGCACGGAATCGGGTGCAAACAGGAGGGCCCTGGGTGTCTTGAACGGCGCACTAGCAAGAAGAGAAAGCAGAGCCGCGACGAAGGCCCCTTGGAAAGTGCTGCATGCCTCCGCTTCAGCAGGGCAAATAGGGCGACTTTGCTCGAGGCAGGGGCTGACGTTCGGTCTCCAGGTAGGTGTAGAGCAGAGCGGCATGAGCTCCCAACCAGGCCCTGGACGCACCGTGTTTTACGAGAGAGCACTCATTTTCTTCCCAGAGCCATGCCTCCCGTGTACGAGAGGCCCGTCAGAGAGGGTGCCTCTCCGTGTAATTCAAGGCCCTACGGAGGGAACTTTCCAACTGTGCCTTCAGGCCCGCACCTGAAGCCCGACAGGCGGTAAACGTCACCTGGGGCTTCAACAAGGCACCAACCACACAAGGTACACAACGGGCCCTTCCCTGGATCAGCGTGTTTACGCAGGGTGTTCTGAGTGGAGCAAACGGCCTCAACCAAGGCAGGCGCCCTTTACGCATGTAAGCGTCTGCCTCTTCCAAACGACCGATGTGTTGCCTGAAGAACTCTGCTTTAGCTGCCGCTGCAATGCAAGCGGACTTGCTCCGTGAGTAGAGCGACTTTCCAACGGACGTGCCAGAAGGCGTTCTAAGCAGACTATTTCCTCAGGGCAGCTGAGAGAAGGTCCATGTGCAAAACTTCCAGGGCACGGCGGACCGGCTAGAAACGCGTTCCTGATGCTGTTGGAGTGCCGAGGAATCGTAGCCGTCCCCTTTAAAAGCGCTGGTTGTAGTCCTTCCCTCGGCAAACACAGTAGTCCCCTCTCTGAAGGGCCTGGGGGCCTGGGTGTGGCACAGCATGCTCACAGGGGCAGGGGCTTTTCGCAGGGAAAAGGGTGCACGCCCAAAGCGCCTAGGAGTGCTGAGAAGGGCAGCACCGCTCAAATAAAGCACTACAGTGACTAAGACCTCCAAGAGCTTGCTGTATGCTCCTCTCCATTAGGGCGACTCAAAGGCTTTCTCGAGGCATGCCCTCTCGTGGGCGTTCCCTGTAGTCCTACAGCCCGACAGGAGGAGCTCCCAGCACGGCTCCGGAAGCCCCCTGAGAACTGAGAGAAAAATTCCTTCTCTTCCCCGAGCCCTGCCTCCCGCGCCTAGAGGCCCGTCAGAAACGGTGTTATTCAGGTAGCTCCAAGGCAGCACGAATGGAGCTTTCAAAATGGGAAGTCAAGGCTTCTGCCCTCCGGCCCCCACTTCCAGTGAACACGTAGTCCACTCCCTTGGCATTTCTAGTAAGTGCCCAGGGACACTAGCTACGCACTCGCTCCTGCCCTGAATCCACTTTTCTTCCCAGGGTGTTCTGTATGTAGCCAACTCCCTCATCCAAGGAACCCTCTAGGTAGCCTCTATCGGGCCATAGCCTCAACCAAAGGCTTGCAGTGTAAGAGGAAGCACTGTACTTCAGTGGCAGCGGGAACGCAAGCCGACTGTCTCCTGCAGGTATGGTGCCCTCGGCTAAGGGTTCCTGGAAGGGCTGCGAAGCAGATGGTTTCCCTAGGTGCAGCTCAGGCGAGGGCAATGAAGCAGAGTTCCTTGACAAGTGGCCCGTGAGAGAACAGTTTCCCTGGAGCTGCTGCCGTGCCGAGGAAATCTACCTCTCCCCAGGGTGGTGTGCAGGGCGTTGCCCTACACTCGGCATACACAGAGTGACTGGGAAGGGCTGCCGGCCTGGATGCCGCTGAGCAGGCCAGGGGAGCCTCCCGGTATTCAGTGGTCTTGCACGGAATCGGGTGCAAACAGGAGGGCCCTGGGTGTCTTGAACGGCGCACTAGCAAGAAGAGAAAGCAGAGCCGCGACGAAGGCCCCTTGGAAAGTGCTGCATGCCTCCGCTTCAGCAGGGCAATAGAGCGACTTTGCTCGAGGCAGGGGCTGACGTTCGGTCTCCAGGTAGGTGTAGAGCAGAGCGGCATGAGCTCCCAACCAGGCCCTGGACGCACCGTGTTTTACGAGAGAGCACTCATTTTCTTCCCAGAGCCATGCCTCCCGTGTACGAGAGGCCCGTCAGAGAGGGTGCCTCTCCGTGTAATTCAAGGCCCTACGGAGGGAACTTTCCAACTGTGCCTTCAGGCCCGCACCTGAAGCCCGACAGGCGGTAAACGTCACCTGGGGCTTCAACAAGGCTCAAACCACACAAGGTACACAACGGGCCCTTCCCTGGATCAGCGTGTTTACGCAGGGTGTTCTGAGTGGAGCAAACGGCCTCAACCAAGGCAGGCGCCCTTTACGCATGTAAGCGTCTGCCTCTTCCAAACGACCGATGTGTTGCCTGAAGAACTCTGCTTTAGCTGCCGCTGCAATGCAAGCGGACTTTCTCCGTGAGTAGAGCGACTTTCCAACGGACGTGCCAGAAGGCGTTCTAAGCAGACTATTTCCTCAGGGCAGCTGAGAGAAGGTCCATGTGCAAAACTTCCAGGGCACGGCGGACCGGCTAGAAACGCGTTCCTGATGCTGTTGGAGTGCCGAGGAATCGTAGCCGTCCCCTTTAAAAGCGCTGGTTGTAGTCCTTCCCTCGGCAAACACAGTAGTCCCCTCTCTGAAGGGCCTGGGGGCCTGGGTGTGGCACAGCATGCTCACAGGGGCAGGGGCTTTTCGCAGGGAAAAGGGTGCACGCCCAAAGCGCCTAGGAGTGCTGAGAAGGGCAGCACCGCTCAAATAAAGCACTACAGTGACTAAGACCTCCAAGAGCTTGCTGTATGCTCCGATCCATTAGGGCGACTCAAAGGCTTTCTCGAGGCATGCCCTCTCGTGGGCGTTCCCTGTAGTCCTACAGCCCGACAGGAGGAGCTCCCAGCACGGCTCCGGAAGCCCCCTGAGAACTGAGAGAAAAATTCCTTCTCTTCCCCGAGCCCTGCCTCCCGCGCCTAGAGGCCCGTCAGAAACGGTGTTATTCAGGTAGCTCCAAGGCAGCACGAATGGAGCTTTCAAAATGGGAAGTCAAGGCTTCTGCCCTCCGGCCCCCACTTCCAGTGAACACGTAGTCCACTCCCTTGGCATTTCTAGTAAGTGCCCAGGGACACTAGCTACGCACTCGCTCCTGCCCTGAATCCACTTTTCTTCCCAGGGTGTTCTGTATGTAGCCAACTCCCTCATCCAAGGAACCCTCTAGGTAGCCTCTATCGGGCCATAGCCTCAACCAAAGGCTTGCAGTGTAAGAGGAAGCACTGTACTTCAGTGGCAGCGGGAACGCAAGCCGACTGTCTCCTGCAGGTATGGTGCCCTCGGCTAAGGGTTCCTGGAAGGGCTGCGGAGCAGATGGTTTCCGAAGGTGCAGCTCAGGCGAGGGCAATGAGGCAGAGTTCCTTGACAAGTGGCACGTGAGAGAACAGTTTCCCTGGAGCTGCTGCCGTGCCGAGGAAATCTACCTCTCCCCAGGGTGGTGTGCAGGGCGTTGCCCTACACTCGGCATACACAGAGTGACTGGGAAGGGCTGCCGGCCTGGATGCCGCTGAGCAGGCCAGGGGAGCCTCCCGGTATTCAGTGGTCTTGCACGGAATCGGGTGCAAACAGGAGGGCCCTGGGTGTCTTGAACGGCGCACTAGCAAGAAGAGAGAGCAGAACCGCGACGAAGGCCCCTTGGAAAGTGCTGCATGCCTCCGCTTCAGCAGGGCAATAGAGCGACTTTGCTCGAGGCAGGGGCTGACGTTCGGTCTCCAGGTAGGTGTAGAGCAGAGCGGCATGAGCTCCCAACCAGGCCCTGGACGCACCGTGTTTTACGAGAGAGCACTCATTTTCTTCCCAGAGCCATGCCTCCCGTGTACGAGAGGCCCGTCAGAGAGGGTGCCTCTCCGTGTAATTCAAGGCCCTACGGAGGGAACTTTCCAACTGTGCCTTCAGGCCCGCACCTGAAGCCCGACAGGCGGTAAACGTCACCTGGGGCTTCAACAAGGCTCAAACCACACAAGGTACACAACGGGCCCTTCCCTGGATCAGCGTGTTTACGCAGGGTGTTCTGAGTGGAGCAAACGGCCTCAACCAAGGCAGGCGCCCTTTACGCATGTAAGCGTCTGCCTCTTCCAAACGACCGATGTGTTGCCTGAAGAACTCTGCTTTAGCTGCCGCTGCAATGCAAGCGGACTTTCTCCGTGAGTAGAGCGACTTTCCAACGGACGTGCCAGAAGGCGTTCTAAGCAGACTATTTCCTCAGGGCAGCTGAGAGAAGGTCCATGTGCAAAACTTCCAGGGCACGGCGGACCGGCTAGAAACGCGTTCCTGATGCTGTTGGAGTGCCGAGGAATCGTAGCCGTCCCCTTTAAAAGCGCTGGTTGTAGTCCTTCCCTCGGCAAACACAGTAGTCCCCTCTCTGAAGGGCCTGGGGGCCTGGGTGTGGCACAGCATGCTCACAGGGGCAGGGGCTTTTCGCAGGGAAAAGGGTGCACGCCCAAAGCGCCTAGGAGTGCTGAGAAGGGCAGCACCGCTCAAATAAAGCACTACAGTGACTAAGACCTCCAAGAGCTTGCTGTATGCTCCGATCCATTAGGGCGACTCAAAGGCTTTCTCGAGGCATGCCCTCTCGTGGGCGTTCCCTGTAGTCCTACAGCCCGACAGGAGGAGCTCCCAGCACGGCTCCGGAAGCCCCCTGAGAACTGAGAGAAAAATTCCTTCTCTTCCCCGAGCCCTGCCTCCCGCGCCTAGAGGCCCGTCAGAAACGGTGTTATTCAGGTAGCTCCAAGGCAGCACGAATGGAGCTTTCAAAATGGGAAGTCAAGGCTTCTGCCCTCCGGCCCCCACTTCCAGTGAACACGTAGTCCACTCCCTTGGCATTTCTAGTAAGTGCCCAGGGACACTAGCTACGCACTCGCTCCTGCCCTGAATCCACTTTTCTTCCCAGGGTGTTCTGTATGTAGCCAACTCCCTCATCCAAGGAACCCTCTAGGTAGCCTCTATCGGGCCATAGCCTCAACCAAAGGCTTGCAGTGTAAGAGGAAGCACTGTACTTCAGTGGCAGCGGGAACGCAAGCCGACTGTCTCCTGCAGGTATGGTGCCCTCGGCTAAGGGTTCCTGGAAGGGCTGCGAAGCAGATGGTTTCCCTAGGTGCAGCTCAGGCGAGGGCAATGAGGCAGAGTTCCTTGACAAGTGGCCCGTGAGAGAACAGTTTCCCTGGAGCTGCTGCCGTGCCGAGGAAATCTACCTCTCCCCAGGGTGGTGTGCAGGGCGTTGCCCTACACTCGGCATACACAGAGTGACTGGGAAGGGCTGCCGGCCTGGATGCCGCTGAGCAGGCCAGGGGAGCCTCCCGGTATTCAGTGGTCTTGCACGGAATCGGGTGCAAACAGGAGGGCCCTGGGTGTCTTGAACGGCGCACTAGCAAGAAGAGAAAGCAGAGCCGCGACGAAGGCCCCTTGGAAAGTGCTGCATGCCTCCGCTTCAGCAGGGCAATAGAGCGACTTTGCTCGAGGCAGGGGCTGACGTTCGGTCTCCAGGTAGGTGTAGAGCAGAGCGGCATGAGCTCCCAACCAGGCCCTGGACGCACCGTGTTTTACGAGAGAGCACTCATTTTCTTCCCAGAGCCATGCCTCCCGTGTACGAGAGGCCCGTCAGAGAGGGTGCCTCTCCGAGTAATTCAAGGCCCTACGGAGGGAACTTTCCAACTGTGCCTTCAGGCCCGCACCTGAAGCCCGACAGGCGGTAAACTTCACCTGGGCCTTCAACAAGGCACCAACCACACAAGGTAAAAAACCGGCCCTTCCCTGGATCAGCGTGTTTACGGAGGGTGTTCTGAGTGGAGCAAACGGCCTCAACCAAGGCAGGCGCCCTTTACGCATGTAAGCGTCTGCCTCTTTCAAACGACCAATGTGTTGCCTGAAGAACTCTGCTTTAGCTGCCGCTGCAATGCAAGCTGACTTTCTCCGTGAGTAGAGCGACTTTCCAACGGAGGTGCCAGAAGGCGTTCTAAGCAGACTATTTCCTCAGGGCAGCTGAGAGAAGGTCCATGTGGAAAACTTCCAGGGCACGGCGGACCGGCTAGAAACGCGTTCCTGATGCTGTTGGAGTGCCGAGGAATCGTAGCCGTCCCCTTTAAAAGCGCTGGTTGTAGTCCTTCCCTCGGCAAACACAGTAGACCCCTCTCTGAAGGGCCTGGGGGCCTGGGTGTGGCACAGCATGCTCACAGGGGCAGGGGCTTTTCGCAGGGAAAAGGGTGCACGCCCAAAGCGCCTAGGAGTCCTGAGAAGGGCAGCACCGCTCAAATAAAGCACTACAGTGACTAAGACCTCCAAGAGCTTGCTGTATGCTCCGATCCATTAGGGCGACTCAAAGGCTTTCTCGAGGCATGCCCTCTCGTGGGCGTTCCCTGTAGTCCTACAGCCCGACAGGAGGAGCTCCCAGCACGGCTCCGGAAGCCCCCTGAGAACTGAGAGAAAAATTCCTTCTCTTCCCCGAGCCCTGCCTCCCGCGCCTAGAGGCCCGTCAGAAACGGTGTTATTCAGGTAGCTCCAAGGCAGCACGAATGGAGCTTTCAAAATGGGAAGTCAAGGCTTCTGCCCTCCGGCCCCCACTTCCAGTGAACACGTAGTCCACTCCCTTGGCATTTCTAGTAAGTGCCCAGGGACACTAGCTACGCACTCGCTCCTGCCCTGAATCCACTTTTCTTCCCAGGGTGTTCTGTATGTAGCCAACTCCCTCATCCAAGGAACCCTCTAGGTAGCCTCTATCGGGCCATAGCCTCAACCAAAGGCTTGCAGTGTAAGAGGAAGCACTGTACTTCAGTGGCAGCGGGAACGCAAGCCGACTGTCTCCTGCAGGTATGGTGCCCTCGGCTAAGGGTTCCTGGAAGGGCTGCGGAGCAGATGGTTTCCGAAGGTGCAGCTCAGGCGAGGGCAATGAGGCAGAGTTCCTTGACAAGTGGCACGTGAGAGAACAGTTTCCCTGGAGCTGCTGCCGTGCCGAGGAAATCTACCTCTCCCCAGGGTGGTGTGCAGGGCGTTGCCCTACACTCGGCATACACAGAGTGACTGGGAAGGGCTGCCGGCCTGGATGCCGCTGAGCAGGCCAGGGGAGCCTCCCGGTATTCAGTGGTCTTGCACGGAATCGGGTGCAAACAGGAGGGCCCTGGGTGTCTTGAACGGCGCACTAGCAAGAAGAGAAAGCAGAACCGCGACGAAGGCCCCTTGGAAAGTGCTGCATGCCTCCGCTTCAGCAGGGCAATAGAGCGACTTTGCTCGAGGCAGGGGCTGACGTTCGGTCTCCAGGTAGGTGTAGAGCAGAGCGGCATGAGCTCCCAACCAGGCCCTGGACGCACCGTGTTTTACGAGAGAGCACTCATTTTCTTCCCAGAGCCATGCCTCCCGTGTACGAGAGGCCCGTCAGAGAGGGTGCCTCTCCGAGTAATTCAAGGCCCTACGGAGGGAACTTTCCAACTGTGCCTTCAGGCCCGCACCTGAAGCCCGACAGGCGGTAAACTTCACCTGGGCCTTCAACAAGGCACCAACCACACAAGGTAAAAAACCGGCCCTTCCCTGGATCAGCGTGTATACGCAGGGTGTTCTGAGTGGAGCAAACGGCCTCAACCAAGGCAGGCGCCCTTTACGCATGTAAGCGTCTGCCTCTTTCAAACGACCAATGTGTTGCCTGAAGAACTCTTCTTTAGCTGCCGCTGCAATGCAAGCTGACTTTCTCCGTGAGTAGAGCGACTTTCCAACGGAGGTGCCAGAAGGCGTTCTAAGCAGACTATTTCCTCAGGGCAGCTGAGAGAAGGTCCATGTGGAAAACTTCCAGGGCACGGCGGACCGGCTAGAAACGCGTTCCTGATGCTGTTGGAGTGCCGAGGAATCGTAGCCGTCCCCTTTAAAAGCGCTGGTTGTAGTCCTTCCCTCGGCAAACACAGTAGTCCCCTCTCTGAAGGGCCTGGGGGCCTGGGTGTGGCACAGCATGCTCACAGGGGCAGGGGCTTTTCGCAGGGAAAAGGGTGCACGCCCAAAGCGCCTAGGAGTCCTGAGAAGGGCAGCACCGCTCAAATAAAGCACCACAGTGACTAAGACCTCCAAGAGCTTGCTGTATGCTCCTCTCCATTAGGGCGACTCAAAGGCTTTCTCGAGGCATGCCCTCTCGTGGGCGTTCCCTGTAGTCCTACAGCCCGACAGGAGGAGCTCCCAGCACGGCTCCGGAAGCCCCCTGAGAACTGAGAGAAAAATTCCTTCTCTTCCCCGAGCCCTGCCTCCCGCGCCTAGAGGCCCGTCAGAAACGGTGTTATTCAGGTAGCTCCAAGGCAGCACGAATGGAGCTTTCAAAATGGGAAGTCAAGGCTTCTGTCCTCCGGCCCCCACTTCCAGTGAACACGTAGTCCACTCCCTTGGCATTTCTAGTAAGTGCCCAGGGACACTAGCTACGCACTCGCTCCTGCCCTGAATCCACTTTTCTTCCCAGGGTGTTCTGTATGTAGCCAACTCCCTCATCCAAGGAACCCTCTAGGTAGCCTCTATCGGGCCATAGCCTCAACCAAAGGCTTGCAGTGTAAGAGGAAGCACTGTACTTCAGTGGCAGCGGGAACGCAAGCCGACTGTCTCCTGCAGGTATGGTGCCCTCGGCTAAGGGTTCCTGGAAGGGCTGCGGAGCAGATGGTTTCCGAAGGTGCAGCTCAGGCGAGGGCAATGAGGCAGAGTTCCTTGACAAGTGGCACGTGAGAGAACAGTTTCCCTGGAGCTGCTGCCGTGCCGAGGAAATCTACCTCTCCCCAGGGTGGTGTGCAGGGCGTTGCCCTACACTCGGCATACACAGAGTGACTGGGAAGGGCTGCCGGCCTGGATGCCGCTGAGCAGGCCAGGGGAGCCTCCCGGTATTCAGTGGTCTTGCACGGAATCGGGTGCAAACAGGAGGGCCCTGGGTGTCTTGAACGGCGCACTAGCAAGAAGAGAAAGCAGAACCGCGACGAAGGCCCCTTGGAAAGTGCTGCATGCCTCCGCTTCAGCAGGGCAATAGAGCGACTTTGCTCGAGGCAGGGGCTGACGTTCGGTCTCCAGGTAGGTGTAGAGCAGAGCGGCATGAGCTCCCAACCAGGCCCTGGACGCACCGTGTTTTACGAGAGAGCACTCATTTTCTTCCCAGAGCCATGCCTCCCGTGTACGAGAGGCCCGTCAGAGAGGGTGCCTCTCCGTGTAATTCAAGGCCCTACGGAGGGAACTTTCCAACTGTGCCTTCAGGCCCGCACCTGAAGCCCGACAGGCGGTAAACGTCACCTGGGGCTTCAACAAGGCTCAAACCACACAAGGTACACAACGGGCCCTTCCCTGGATCAGCGTGTTTACGCAGGGTGTCCTGAGTGGAGCAAACGGCCTCAACCAAGGCAGGCGCCCTTTACGCATGTAAGCGTCTGCCTCTTCCAAACGACCGATGTGTTGCCTGAAGAACTCTGCTTTAGCTGCCGCTGCAATGCAAGCGGACTTTCTCCGTGAGTAGAGCGACTTTCCAACGGACGTGCCAGAAGGCGTTCTAAGCAGACTATTTCCTCAGGGCAGCTGAGAGAAGGTCCATGTGCAAAACTTCCAGGGCACGGCGGACCGGCTAGAAACGCGTTCCTGATGCTGTTGGAGTGCCGAGGAATCGTAGCCGTCCCCTTTAAAAGCGCTGGTTGTAGTCCTTCCCTCGGCAAACACAGTAGTCCCCTCTCTGAAGGGCCTGGGGGCCTGGGTGTGGCACAGCATGCTCACAGGGGCAGGGGCTTTTCGCAGGGAAAAGGGTGCACGCCCAAAGCGCCTAGGAGTGCTGAGAAGGGCAGCACCGCTCAAATAAAGCACTACAGTGACTAAGACCTCCAAGAGCTTGCTGTATGCTCCGATCCATTAGGGCGACTCAAAGGCTTTCTCGAGGCATGCCCTCTCGTGGGCGTTCCCTGTAGTCCTACAGCCCGACAGGAGGAGCTCCCAGCACGGCTCCGGAAGCCCCCTGAGAACTGAGAGAAAAATTCCTTCTCTTCCCCGAGCCCTGCCTCCCGCGCCTAGAGGCCCGTCAGAAACGGTGTTATTCAGGTAGCTCCAAGGCAGCACGAATGGAGCTTTCAAAATGGGAAGTCAAGGCTTCTGCCCTCCGGCCCCCACTTCCAGTGAACACGTAGTCCACTCCCTTGGCATTTCTAGTAAGTGCCCAGGGACACTAGCTACGCACTCGCTCCTGCCCTGAATCCACTTTTCTTCCCAGGGTGTTCTGTATGTAGCCAACTCCCTCATCCAAGGAACCCTCTAGGTAGCCTCTATCGGGCCATAGCCTCAACCAAAGGCTTGCAGTGTAAGAGGAAGCACTGTACTTCAGTGGCAGCGGGAACGCAAGCCGACTGTCTCCTGCAGGTATGGTGCCCTCGGCTAAGGGTTCCTGGAAGGGCTGCGAAGCAGATGGTTTCCCTAGGTGCAGCTCAGGCGAGGGCAATGAGGCAGAGTTCCTTGACAAGTGGCACGTGAGAGAACAGTTTCCCTGGAGCTGCTGCCGTGCCGAGGAAATCTACCTCTCCCCAGGGTGGTGTGCAGGGCGTTGCCCTACACTCGGCATACACAGAGTGACTGGGAAGGGCTGCCGGCCTGGATGCCGCTGAGCAGGCCAGGGGAGCCTCCCGGTATTCAGTGGTCTTGCACGGAATCGGGTGCAAACAGGAGGGCCCTGGGTGTCTTGAACGGCGCACTAGCAAGAAGAGAAAGCAGAGCCGCGACGAAGGCCCCTTAGAAAGTGCTGCATGCCTCCGCTTCAGCAGGGCAAATAGGGCGACTTTGCTCGAGGCAGGGGCTGACGTTCGGTCTCCAGGTAGGTGTAGAGCAGAGCGGCATGAGCTCCTAACCAGGCCCTGGACGCACCGTGTTTTACGAGAGAACACTCATTTTCTTCCCAGAGCCATGCCTCCCGTGTACGAGAGGCCCGTCAGAGAGGGTGCCTCTCCGAGTAATTCAAGGCCCTACGGAGGGAACTTTCCAACTGTGCCTTCAGGCCCGCACCTGAAGCCCGACAGGCGGTAAACGTCACCTGGGCCTTCAACAAGGCACCAACCACACAAGGTAAAAAACCGGCCCTTCCCTGGATCAGCGTGTATACGCAGGGTGTTCTGAGTGGAGCAAACGGCCTCAACCAAGGCAGGCGCCCTTTACGCATGTAAGCGTCTGCCTCTTCTAAACGACCGATGTGTTGCCTGAAGAACTCTGCTTTAGCTGCCGCTGCAATGCAAGCTGACTTTCTGCGTGAGTAGAGCGACTTTCCAACGGAGGTGCCAGAAGGCGTTCTAAGCAGACTATTTCCTCAGGGCAGCTGAGAGAAGGTCCATGTGGAAAACTTCCAGGGCACGGCGGACCGGCTAGAAACGCGTTCCTGATGCTGTTGGAGTGCCGAGGAATCGTAGCCGTCCCCTTTAAAAGCGCTGGTTGTAGTCCTTCCCTCGGCAAACACAGTAGACCCCTCTCTGAAGGGCCTGGGGGCCTGGGTGTGGCACAGCATGCTCACAGGGGCAGGGGCTTTTCGCAGGGAAAAGGGTGCACGCCCAAAGCGCCTAGGAGTCCTGAGAAGGGCAGCACCGCTCAAATAAAGCACTACAGTGACTAAGACCTCCAAGAGCTTGCTGTATGCTCCGATCCATTAGGGCGACTCAAAGGCTTTCTCGAGGCATGCCCTCTCGTGGGCGTTCCCTGTAGTCCTACAGCCCGACAGGAGGAGCTCCCAGCACGGCTCCGGAAGCCCCCTGAGAACTGAGAGAAAAATTCCTTCTCTTCCCCGAGCCCTGCCTCCCGCGCCTAGAGGCCCGTCAGAAACGGTGTTATTCAGGTAGCTCCAAGGCAGCACGAATGGAGCTTTCAAAATGGGAAGTCAAGGCTTCTGCCCTCCGGCCCCCACTTCCAGTGAACACGTAGTCCACTCCCTTGGCATTTCTAGTAAGTGCCCAGGGACACTAGCTACGCACTCGCTCCTGCCCTGAATCCACTTTTCTTCCCAGGGTGTTCTGTATGTAGCCAACTCCCTCATCCAAGGAACCCTCTAGGTAGCCTCTATCGGGCCATAGCCTCAACCAAAGGCTTGCAGTGTAAGAGGAAGCACTGTACTTCAGTGGCAGCGGGAACGCAAGCCGACTGTCTCCTGCAGGTATGGTGCCCTCGGCTAAGGGTTCCTGGAAGGGCTGCGGAGCAGATGGTTTCCGAAGGTGCAGCTCAGGCGAGGGCAATGAGGCAGAGTTCCTTGACAAGTGGCACGTGAGAGAACAGTTTCCCTGGAGCTGCTGCCGTGCCGAGGAAATCTACCTCTCCCCAGGGTGGTGTGCAGGGCGTTGCCCTACACTCGGCATACACAGAGTGACTGGGAAGGGCTGCCGGCCTGGATGCCGCTGAGCAGGCCAGGGGAGCCTCCCGGTATTCAGTGGTCTTGCACGGAATCGGGTGCAAACAGGAGGGCCCTGGGTGTCTTGAACGGCGCACTAGCAAGAAGAGAAAGCAGAACCGCGACGAAGGCCCCTTGGAAAGTGCTGCATGCCTCCGCTTCAGCAGGGCAATAGAGCGACTTTGCTCGAGGCAGGGGCTGACGTTCGGTCTCCAGGTAGGTGTAGAGCAGAGCGGCATGAGCTCCCAACCAGGCCCTGGACGCACCGTGTTTTACGAGAGAGCACTCATTTTCTTCCCAGAGCCATGCCTCCCGTGTACGAGAGGCCCGTCAGAGAGGGTGCCTCTCCGTGTAATTCAAGGCCCTACGGAGGGAACTTTCCAACTGTGCCTTCAGGCCCGCACCTGAAGCCCGACAGGCGGTAAACGTCACCTGGGCCTTCAACAAGGCTCAAACCACACAAGGTACACAACGGGCCCTTCCCTGGATCAGCGTGTTTACGCAGGGTGTTCTGAGTGGAGCAAACGGCCTCAACCAAGGCAGGCGCCCTTTACGCATGTAAGCGTCTGCCTCTTCCAAACGACCGATGTGTTGCCTGAAGAACTCTGCTTTAGCTGCCGCTGCAATGCAAGCTGACTTTCTCCGTGAGTAGAGCGACTTTCCAACGGAGGTGCCAGAAGGCGTTCTAAGCAGACTATTTCCTCAGGGCAGCTGAGAGAAGGTCCATGTGCAAAACTTCCAGGGCACGGCGGACCGGCTAGAAACGCGTTCCTGATGCTGTTGGAGTGCCGAGGAATCGTAGCCGTCCCCTTTAAAAGCGCTGGTTGTAGTCCTTCCCTCGGCAAACACAGTAGTCCCCTCTCTGAAGGGCCTGGGGGCCTGGGTGTGGCACAGCATGCTCACAGGGGCAGGGGCTTTTCGCAGGGAAAAGGGTGCACGCCCAAAGCGCCTAGGAGTCCTGAGAAGGGCAGCACCGCTCAAATAAAGCACTACAGTGACTAAGACCTCCAAGAGCTTGCTGTATGCTCCGATCCATTAGGGCGACTCAAAGGCTTTCTCGAGGCATGCCCTCTCGTGGGCGTTCCCTGTAGTCCTACAGCCCGACAGGAGGAGCTCCCAGCACGGCTCCGGAAGCCCCCTGAGAACTGAGAGAAAAATTCCTTCTCTTCCCCGAGCCCTGCCTCCCGCGCCTAGAGGCCCGTCAGAAACGGTGTTATTCAGGTAGCTCCAAGGCAGCACGAATGGAGCTTTCAAAATGGGAAGTCAAGGCTTCTGCCCTCCGGCCCCCACTTCCAGTGAACACGTAGTCCACTCCCTTGGCATTTCTAGTAAGTGCCCAGGGACACTAGCTACGCACTCGCTCCTGCCCTGAATCCACTTTTCTTCCCAGGGTGTTCTGTATGTAGCCAACTCCCTCATCCAAGGAACCCTCTAGGTAGCCTCTATCGGGCCATAGCCTCAACCAAAGGCTTGCAGTGTAAGAGGAAGCACTGTACTTCAGTGGCAGCGGGAACGCAAGCCGACTGTCTCCTGCAGGTATGGTGCCCTCGGCTAAGGGTTCCTGGAAGGGCTGCGAAGCAGATGGTTTCCCTAGGTGCAGCTCAGGCGAGGGCAATGAGGCAGAGTTCCTTGACAAGTGGCACGTGAGAGAACAGTTTCCCTGGAGCTGCTGCCGTGCCGAGGAAATCTACCTCTCCCCAGGGTGGTGTGCAGGGCGTTGCCCTACACTCGGCATACACAGAGTGACTGGGAAGGGCTGCCGGCCTGGATGCCGCTGAGCAGGCCAGGGGAGCCTCCCGGTATTCAGTGGTCTTGCACGGAATCGGGTGCAAACAGGAGGGCCCTGGGTGTCTTGAACGGCGCACTAGCAAGAAGAGAAAGCAGAGCCGCGACGAAGGCCCCTTAGAAAGTGCTGCATGCCTCCGCTTCAGCAGGGCAAATAGGGCGACTTTGCTCGAGGCAGGGGCTGACGTTCGGTCTCCAGGTAGGTGTAGAGCAGAGCGGCATGAGCTCCTAACCAGGCCCTGGACGCACCGTGTTTTACGAGAGAGCACTCATTTTCTTCCCAGAGCCATGCCTCCCGTGTACGAGAGGCCCGTCAGAGAGGGTGCCTCTCCGAGTAATTCAAGGCCCTACGGAGGGAACTTTCCAACTGTGCCTTCAGGCCCGCACCTGAAGCCCGACAGGCGGTAAACGTCACCTGGGCCTTCAACAAGGCACCAACCACACAAGGTAAAAAACCGGCCCTTCCCTGGATCAGCGTGTATACGCAGGGTGTTCTGAGTGGAGCAAACGGCCTCAACCAAGGCAGGCGCCCTTTACGCATGTAAGCGTCTGCCTCTTCTAAACGACCGATGTGTTGCCTGAAGAACTCTGCTTTAGCTGCCGCTGCAATGCAAGCTGACTTTCTGCGTGAGTAGAGCGACTTTCCAACGGAGGTGCCAGAAGGCGTTCTAAGCAGACTATTTCCTCAGGGCAGCTGAGAGAAGGTCCATGTGGAAAACTTCCAGGGCACGGCGGACCGGCTAGAAACGCGTTCCTGATGCTGTTGGAGTGCCGAGGAATCGTAGCCGTCCCCTTTAAAAGCGCTGGTTGTAGTCCTTCCCTCGGCAAACACAGTAGACCCCTCTCTGAAGGGCCTGGGGGCCTGGGTGTGGCACAGCATGCTCACAGGGGCAGGGGCTTTTCGCAGGGAAAAGGGTGCACGCCCAAAGCGCCTAGGAGTCCTGAGAAGGGCAGCACCGCTCAAATAAAGCACTACAGTGACTAAGACCTCCAAGAGCTTGCTGTATGCTCCGATCCATTAGGGCGACTCAAAGGCTTTCTCGAGGCATGCCCTCTCGTGGGCGTTCCCTGTAGTCCTACAGCCCGACAGGAGGAGCTCCCAGCACGGCTCCGGAAGCCCCCTGAGAACTGAGAGAAAAATTCCTTCTCTTCCCCGAGCCCTGCCTCCCGCGCCTAGAGGCCCGTCAGAAACGGTGTTATTCAGGTAGCTCCAAGGCAGCACGAATGGAGCTTTCAAAATGGGAAGTCAAGGCTTCTGCCCTCCGGCCCCCACTTCCAGTGAACACGTAGTCCACTCCCTTGGCATTTCTAGTAAGTGCCCAGGGACACTAGCTACGCACTCGCTCCTGCCCTGAATCCACTTTTCTTCCCAGGGTGTTCTGTATGTAGCCAACTCCCTCATCCAAGGAACCCTCTAGGTAGCCTCTATCGGGCCATAGCCTCAACCAAAGGCTTGCAGTGTAAGAGGAAGCACTGTACTTCAGTGGCAGCGGGAACGCAAGCCGACTGTCTCCTGCAGGTATGGTGCCCTCGGCTAAGGGTTCCTGGAAGGGCTGCGGAGCAGATGGTTTCCGAAGGTGCAGCTCAGGCGAGGGCAATGAGGCAGAGTTCCTTGACAAGTGGCACGTGAGAGAACAGTTTCCCTGGAGCTGCTGCCGTGCCGAGGAAATCTACCTCTCCCCAGGGTGGTGTGCAGGGCGTTGCCCTACACTCGGCATACACAGAGTGACTGGGAAGGGCTGCCGGCCTGGATGCCGCTGAGCAGGCCAGGGGAGCCTCCCGGTATTCAGTGGTCTT
>NW_028294845.1:95000-115360 GCF_964341445.2 Mesoplodon mirus | reverse complement strand
GCAAAGATCAGGACCAGCCAAGAGCAAAGTCCTGTAAGGTCAGGACCAGCCAAGAGCAAAGTCCCGTCCCCTATATTTCAATGCCGCCCTGACACCACCCGCCCTTCTCCTACTCATTCTTACATTCCTCTATCAAGAGATTCCACCACCAAGTTGCAAGCTGGGGTTTCGGGGACAGCAGTGACAGGGGACTGCAAGAGCTGAGCATCTAACGTGAGATGCCAGGAACTCAGCCAGCGTAATTGTCAGATTTACTTAGAGTTAGGAACAGAGGCTCCAAAGCCACTATTGCCTTGATGTAGGCCATGCAGAAAGCTTAGTACTGAGGTCTGGTGGCCGGTAAGTCTACCAAGGATAAACATTGAACCCCAGGTAATCATAATCAGGTTGGTTAAAGGCAAAGAGGGAGGGACGTGTCCTGGTGGTGTAGGGGTGAAAACATCCTCTCTTTCTGCTTCCCCATTTCCCACTGCCCAGGGGCCCAGACACCGGGTCACATCCTCCTAAACATTCTGTGTTCCCATAATCTCTTCTCCTGGCTCAGGCACCACAGAAGGGCTCCTGCCTTTAAGGTCCTCAATACTGAGAGGTACAGCCATAAAATGGCTTCAAAGTGTAAACAAATTGAAATGAAAGATAACAGACCTCTAGATAACTGAAGTGGCAGATGAGGTGAGAGTGAGATAGCTCCTCTTGGGCTCCTGGTCCTGGAATGAGGGAGGAGGAGGAGGAGGAGGAAACTGACCTTCGATAAACTTGACTTACACATGGCCTGTGTTTAATCCTTTCACTATTCAGTCATTTAGCCATCACCACATATTTATGAGCTCCTCTCTGAGTCTTGTCCAGTGTCCTCACAGAGTTCACAGGCTGCAGAGGTAATCAAAGCATGATCACAGCCCTGGGGTGTTCCACGTGGGGCCAAAGGCAAGAAGAATGGGTGGCCATCAGCATGTCTTTATGGATGAGGCAACTACTGAGCTGGGTCTCCAAGGATGAGTTCTCCTCTAGCCAAAGTGGCACTGAGCAGGAAACACAAAAGATGAATGAATAAGGGAATGAAGGAATAAGTGGGCATCCCCCTAACACCACACAAGGACGGCAGCCCACCTAGATGGTAGCTTGGGAACCCAGTGTGCACTGGGGGAACAGAGGGGAGAGGCTGCAGCGTGATGCCCGCCTCACGCCGTTAATGGGCTTTGCTGCCACTGTGGCCTGTGCTCTACCTGCTCAGGGAGACTCGTCTGTCCTCTGCTCTGGGATCCCGTTGCTCTTTAACAGCACTGACCACATCTGGTGACCCATGTGTATTTGTCTGCCACATGAGGGGCCTTTGCGAGGAGGGAACGTTTGGTGTGCATCCCAGGATTGACAAGAAAGAGAGGATGGTGGGGAGTCCTGCAGCAGTGAGATCATTGTGCGGGGTGCTGGGGTGGAGTGGGGTGAGGCAAAAGCCATTCCTGGAGCTTGGGGGGCGCATTAGTGGCTTTCCTTACCACATGGGCTCCTAAAAAAATAAAACAGGCAACGCAGTTTGGGCTGCACTGACTTTGAGAAGCTTAGCGGACCTTTGGGCAGAGACCTCTGGAAGGAGCTGGACATAGAAGGTGAAAGTGTGAGGGAGTGTCCTGATCAGAAGTCGTGACCCAGATGAGATGGGAGGAGATGGAGTGGAAGGAGACTGAGGCCACAGAGGAAGTTCATGAACTGGGGGCATCAATGTGGAGACCACTTACATCCATTCCACAGGCTTCTCGCTTCTCACAGAGTGCTGGGGCCAGGGAGGCCACTCAATAAACATGCACTGAGTTGACCCAAAGTCACCAAAGTTTTCACTTTGAATCACTGGAATAGAATATGCTGAATTCAACAGATTGGTGGTGAGGCTTTTATGTTAATGAGCTAAGAAAGTGAAACGAAGAATACAAATAAAAGCAAAATGCAGACTCAAGGGAAATCTGAAAATCCACACTAGTAACTAAGACTCTCAACATGCAGCCCACTGTGGCCTCAGCGCCTTTGCACTTGCTGTTCTCTCAGCCTGGAACACTCTGCCTGCTCCATTGCCTGTTCACTAAACACAGTCAAAAATTTGCTCATCCTTCCTTCCTGACTATTTTTCTCCAAGATACATATCACCATTAGACGTTGTGTCCATTTTATTTTTTTCAGTCTCCCCCACAAGTCTGTGGCCTGCATGAGAATGGGGACTCCCTCCTTTTTCATCACCCACTGCTGCACCTCAGTGTCTGGATCAGGCCTGGAACTCAGTAGGGCCTCCACGAATGTGCTCTGGGTGAGAGAGAAGTGAGTAGAGGGGACACACAGCTCGGCATCAGCGTGTGTTATGCCCGATGGAGAACGAAGGGCTTAGAGGACACTCTGCCGCAGGTCTTGCTCAGTTGATCTGCATCCATCTCACTATTACAATAAAGAGTCAACGTCAGGCCCAGGGAGAGCAGCTGCTCTGACTTGGGGAAAATCCTAATTATAACCCGCAACTCCTGCGCTGAGGTCAGAGGGGTGGCCATCAGGTACCAGGCCCTTACCAGCATCTTCCCTCCTCCCACCATCTCCTCGAATTTCCCTGAGAAACCCCGGCTCAGGACGTCCCCCAATCCCTCCACTTGGCGGGGCCGGTGCTGAGCCATCAAAGTTTCCAGCTGAGAGAGGGTTTGGTCTGTGCTGTGGAACTTAGAAAACCCTCTCCTCCACCCTTGGCCCATCGGTGTCTCACCTTCCCCTCGGCCACACCTGCACCCGGAGGGATTCTGAGTCTTTGTTCAGCAGGTGAGAACACGCACACGCAAATGGAAGGCATTGAGGCTCCTCCAGGCACCACGTGCACCCGAACCTGCATGGCAAGTCCACAGGCTGTGTGAGCAGATGGGGTCCCCCCTGCGGGCCTCCCCCGGGCTGGGCCTGGACCTCCTTCCTCCCCACACAGAACCAGAACCAGGAGACTGGCCGTGCCTGTGAGTGGGGAAGGGTAGGAACGGACGAGTGGCTCCAGTGCACTCTGATCCCGGTGAGGGGAGTCAGCGGGGCAAGAGGGACAGCGGGGCGGCTTGACCTGCTTGGTGGCCGGGATGTAAGGCTGCTTTCAAGGTACGGCGGCACCTGCCAGAAATGTTGATGCGGACCAAGTGCTCCTGCGTGTGTAGGTGCCAGAGCCACTCACAGAAATCTCTCAGAACCAGCAGTAACAATAAACACCCGCACTGATTGGCAACAGGGGAAGGGCTGACTGTGATCCAGGAAACTCCCCCTAACCTCCGGGGCACATTCTGACAGGGGCTCTGAAGTTGCGAAAAAGCTCTGCTTTGGCTAAGAAGACACTGGAGGATTTGAACGCTGGCTTCTAAGGTACATTTTTGGTAATGTAGAAAACTGTATTATTTCAAAATTGAAAGACTACGTTATGATTTTAGAAACAGATTAATTAGATGACTACTAAAATGTATAGTGCAGGCATTGGTGAAAGTAAAAGCTAAGTTGTTATAAACAGTTTTAACATCAATTTGTATTTTCCTATATTTTATATTATAGTACAAAACTGGTGTTTCTCTGTGTCTCTCACTCTCTCTTTCTCTCTTTCTCCCTCTCCCTCTGTCCAGCTTTAAGATGTGTGTCACCATCTCATAGGTGCCATTTCTCCTGCACCATGTACACGTCATTGTGTAGGAGAAGTGACAACATTTGTTCACAGGAGTGTAAATGAGGAGGTGAGGCGCGGGTGGACGGGGGCACTGCGATGTGGTGAAAGAAGGAAGCGACTTGGCCAGGGTGGATGTGCCCTGGCTTCTGGGCTCCTGCTTTGCCCACACACTTGGGGTGCCCTGGTTCACTCTCGACCCAGTAACAGGGGTCCAAAGGAGCAATGCCGGCAGCCCCAGCCAACACCTTCCGTATACTTCTCTCCATTTACATCATGGGCATGGAGTTCCCTCAAAGACCTTCAAATATCTAGGCTCTTCTGATTTCTTTAGTCTTAATTAGTCTTCTTGCCAGTGATGTCACTAACTAAATTAGCCTATACATGATCAATATTAATATGTATTAGTGGAATATAAATATTATTATATTATTGCTACATTATATATTGTTTATGTTATGTTAATATAGTTGTCATAAAGTAAATTATTAAATATAAATGAGTTAATATAATAATATGAATATAGGCTTCCCTGGTGGCACAGTGGTGGAGAGTCCGCCTGCCAATGCAGGGCATACGGGTTCGTGCCCCTGTCCAGGAAGATGCCACATGCAGCGGAGCGGCTGGGCCCGTGAGCCATGGCCACTGAGCCTGCGTGTCCGGAGCCTGTGCTCTGCAACGAGAGAGGCCACAACAGTGAGAGGCCCTTGTACCACACACACACACACAAAAATAATAATAATTAAACTCTGAATATATATTACATCTGGGAATCAAGCCTTTGCCTACTGTGTGTTCAGCTCTGCCCACTGAGCCACATTGTTTGCCTGAAAAAATGAAGACTTGAGGGTAAAGTGAAATGTGAGGGGGAGGCGGGCAGAGAAGACCCAACCTGCAATCACAGTGAAGGCTCCACAACCGAATCCCTCAAGTGAAGCACGAAGTGTGTTCTCAAGACCAGCAGGAACCGCACAGTCGTAGTGAGGGGAGTGCATGCTAACCTGCTCTCCCACCCCGTGCGACCCGTCTGGAGTGGGGGGTGAGGAAGTGTCTGCCAGGTATTTCTTCTCTTTCCCTGCTCTCAGTTTCCTCCCCTCCACATGGTCGAATGTGCAGGACAGCTAAGGGCACTTCTAACTTTCCCCGAGTGTGCGTGCTGGCACTGACTGGAGGTTGTAATCGTTTCTCACTTACGTACAGGCAGTGAGTCGGTTTAAGTCATAGTCTGTAAAAAAAGCAATTAGCAGGACTAAATATGTACATAATTTCAGTGCGCATATTCCCATACACTCAATCTTCTCTATTTTTACAACGAGAGGTTACTAATTTTTACTCAGATTTTCAAACCTTGGTCACTGGGAAATTTACTAGTTGCCTTTGTTATCAAGATGGCAGACTGACCAAGGACTAAATGTAAACAAACCTGCAAAGTAATATGATTTGGTCAAAGCTGCCCAAGTGCTTTAGAAATGTTAGTGTATTACCTTCCAGACCAATGAGAAACTCCAGAAGAAATTCAAATAGAGACCTCATTTTGTTCAGCGAAAAGCTGATAGTAAGAGGTGAGCTGAGGAAGCCGGCTCATCGTGAGTGGTGGGACCAGGCAGTTCAGATATTATGGAGGCGGCTGTGGTGGCAGCTCTGCCACGTCCTCCCCGGGCTGGTCTCTCAGCCCCCAGACAGGCATCTGTTGTCGGTAAACTCAGGGTAGGGTGATCAGCTGATCACTGGCCACTTCTTTAGCATCACACATGAGCAGAACCCCGAGAGCACCTTGGCTGGGAGGTAAAAGAAGACTAAGGCATCCCTACTTCCCTCCCATTCAGACCTCTGGTCCCATCACAGCCACACTGGTGGGAAGGAAGGTGGACGCTCGGGCACACACTGTCCCAGCTGCACGGCGATCAGACACACTGTAAGGAGTGTCCCCATAGGGAAGAACGGATTTCATTCCACAGAGGATGTTTTGTTACTTTAACCCCTGTGTTCTATTGCCTTCGCTCTGAGTTAAGAATGTTGCCTCTAGCCTGAAATAGGCAGGATAGCCCATTCTCAAGGATCTGACCTTTCAGGGGATAACACTTTTCATCCATATAGAGATAAAAGTTGCAGAACAGAGAACAACATTTCTTTTGTTGGAGTTTTACAGGAACACCGTGAGGTGAACTTCGTGGACAAAGGATGTTCCTGCGCCAAGAAGTTTGCAACAACCAACCTCGAACGCCTCACCTGGCCTTTCAAAATGCTTTGCTGACAGCCTTTGGGGAGTCTGGGCTTTTGTTGGGCACAAGCCACCGATCTCCTTGCATGGCCCTGCAATACACCTTTCTCTGCTCCAAACTCTGACATTCCACTTCGCTTGCCCTCACTGGGCATGGAGCACAGGAACTCGTGTGCAGTAACAGGAGCAGACGTGTCACACCGCACCTCTGCTTCACACATTCTGCTGGGCTTTGTGCGATGACTCAGAAGGAGATTTAGACAAAACACAAAGAAGGGCACCAGCTCACTTCACCAATCCACATGGGAATAAACACCAATGTTTACTGATCATTTGGTATTCCAAGCAACACTGCCATGCATAACCTTGGCCTATGGTTTTCCACTGCTAGAAAATTTATAGGATAAGCTTCCAAGGGATATGCAACCTGGACTTTCTGTAACTGAAAGAACATGTGATAAGATGTTACTATGTAAAGATAGTGAGTTGCTGAATCCTTCTGAGGAAACTAGCAATGAGACTTCCGCTTCCTTTAAACTGTAACCTCTCTATCAGACCCCTTCTCCACCTGTGTTTAAAAATAGTCCCCAATCTGGTCTACCTTCAGAAACCCTCCATAATCTGCTCTTGTTCTGAGCACGGCCCTTTATTCTCACCCAATCACAGCCTGGCCTGGTACATACCTCCTGTCTCTCCCTTGCCCTCTGCCCGTCACTGTTCACCTCAGTCCATTAGAGCTGGACTCCACATGGCCAGATAACCTCCCATGTATGGAGAAATGGATCATGGATGATTCTGAACCATGGAGCCTGGACGCTCAGGAGAGAGGGAGGCATCCACAGGGGATGTAGCGGAGGAGAAGAGGGAGAGGAAGGAGGTTTCCTGCGTGGTCACTCTTCAAGGGAACGTGCTACGGAGCCCAGAGGCGGGGTCCGGGGACGTCAGGCTGCAGATAAGTCCTCAGGAGCTGGTGAGCAGTAGTGATGGCTGAACTGGGAGGCGGGGGCTCCAAAGGGAAGAGCGAGGGGGGAGGCGGCTGGGATGGGCAGAGCACACAGGGGAACACGAGGCAGCAGAGAAGCGGGAAGGCACACTGAGCGTCCCAGAGGGAGGACGGGGTGCCACGGCGATGAGGATGTGTCTGCAGTGACGCGTGTCACAGAAGGGTGGAGAAGAATGGAAAAGAGGTGACGGGAAGGGGGATTAGGTGTCATTGAATAACTCAGACAAGTGACTCACGACAGGCTAAGGACAGGAGACAGAGCACAGGCTCCACTGCAGGACGCACAAAAGTCAATAAATACAGAACACGCATGTTCAGATCGAGAATTCGTGGAGACGCGCTTTCAAAGACTATAGAAGTAAAGTTGCAGGTGAGAGGACATTGATGCTGAGGTGATGGCTGACAAGAATGATTCTCCCGCCTAGAAGGAGATCCCGTCTGGAACATGCTGTGCAGAGGAAAGCAGGGAGGCCCCGTGACACTGGTGAAATGATGGGACAGGGGACACACGTGTCAGGTGGAGACCCTGGGCCTTCTCTGGAGGAGGGTTTCCTGCAGACTCCACACGCCCGTTTGCTGAGAACATCAGGTGGGAGCTAGCTGAGTCAGTAAGAGTTACTGCAGCTGAATTGCGTCTGTAAGTGGTTCAGATAAAGCACAATACGAATGATCCTGGCCACAGGGGAAGGAGTGTGCAGCTCTGAGCGGCTGCCTACCACCGGACACAGGCTGCTGGCCTAGAAGGAGGCCCTTCCCCGGAACTCTTCTGACTTTTCTAACTTTTCTTTCTTTACTTTAAAGCTACACATTCCTTAAACTCACCAAGCTATTTGCTGGTGACTTTCTTCCACAGAAGTAGGATTTCTAAGGTCTGGTTCCCTTGTGGCCCTTCTATGTGACCTTCAGAAAGATGAACTTTTTCTTTGAAACAACAGTTCTGCAAATTTATAAATGAATTCATTTTCGCTCATGCTGAGCAAGACTGCTGAACTTGGCCTTCAGTCTCCTGTGTTAGAAATCGGCTCACTGATGTCAGAAGAGCCCCTGCTGATTTCAGAGCCTGCCATCTTGCTGGTGCCTGGCCGACTCTATCCAGCCCAATAGGACTTCTGGACCCTCTGTCCTCCCCGTGTGGCCCAGGACATCTAATGTGCACTAGGCGTGGAGAGGAGCGTTCACAGCAGCAGCAAATCGGAGACCACAGACGCCCGGCCTGAGCCAGGCCCTGACTCGGCCCATCCCTCGTCTCCCCCCCCACCCCCTCATTTATGCCGTCACTGAGGACAGTGGAGCCACAGGGTCTCCTCCCCACCCGGCTGTGGACCCGCTGCCAACGTTCTGATCTTGCTCTTCCCTCTGCCTAGGCGGCCTTGACCTTGACCTTCAAAGGGCTGGTGGCTTCTGCTCACCTGGATGGCGGCGCAGATGGCAGCTCCTCAGGAAAGCCTCAGGGCCCCCCTCGTCTAACGCGGGCCCCTCCCCAGCGCTTTGCACATTAGAGATTTCTCATTTCCCGTCACATCTCAAATGCCATCTGTAATGAAGGAGGCTGAGTCAGCAGCAGAGAACGCCCCGCTGTGGGGAGACTCGCCGGCTGTCCCGCCAGCAGCGGCCTGGAGCTCTGGGCTTCGGTCACCGCCAGCTTTGTTGTCTTGGTAGAGCTCTTCAATGATATTTTTCTTAGACTTTCATTTACAGGAGTCTGTATATTCCCCCCAGCAACGTGAGAGCAGCGTCCCTTGTGTCTCGTTCACTAATGTGTCCCCAGTGTGTACAACCCTGAGGAAATGTGCTGAAGAGTGAACACCAGCGACCTTAAAGTCCCATTCGTCCAGGCCCCTCAGTGACGGAGGAGTTAACTGAGATGCTATAGTCACTCAGCTGGCCACCTCAGGCCTATCCAAGGATGCTCACTGCACACTTCAGAACAGAAACAACTGCTAATGACTACACAGAAACATGAGTGCTGAGATCCAGGAAAAAATATTCTCTACAATATCAACTGTGAGAAAGTGTATTACAAATAGACAGCAGAAATCTGTAGATGGTGAAGTATCTTGAGAAATGTGGAATACAAACTTTGATAACAAGCAACAAGAAATAACGCACCCCCAGTTCAGTGGATCAGCGCTTGCACATATGTAAGCACGACTGAGCGAGCGTGTGTTTTTCAAAACAATGAAACCTTGTGCTCAGTGAGATGGGCCTGTTTTCCTTCAATACAGTCATTATTGATCAGTTAGTGACTTTGTGTCTTTATGAAGTTGTAAATATACTTAGAAACACTAGGGTTCATCAGGAACTACCTTTGAATGGTAACTAAAAAGAGGAACACAAAGAATGGTAACTGTTATATTAGTGCTCAAATACGTATGCACATGTCAGGGGTGAATGGCCACGAGAATAAACACATGATTTGTGATAAAGCTCTGGCGCTTCGGTTAATTCTACTGCTGTTAAATTTTATTTAATATTTTTCTCATAACTGAAAAGAAATTAATTTCATCTTAACAAGAGTGCTAGTCCTGAAGAACTGTGTGTACCTGGACAGGCACATTCCAAGAATTCAGAGTCAGGCATAGGTTCATCACTTACCTTAGACTTTGTAGCCAAGGGTTTGTTTTGTTTTGTTTTGTTTTCCCACCAAAAACTGGTCGATATCTCCATGACTACGAGGTGGAAGATGATTGCAGACATGGTAAGAGTCCCATTTTCAGAATGTGTTCAAACACCAGGGGCGGGGACACTAATTCAGAGAGACACAATGCCCAGCCCCCCAGAGATCCATGTGTATGTCTACTCTCCAGAGGTTTCTGACAAGTGTTCATATATTGAACAATTATAAGATGTTCGCAACTAGTCTACAATAAGTTGGCACTTGATAAAATAAAATCCATGTTTAAAACATTGTGAATTATAGGACTCTGAAAGATTATATATTTTCAGAATGATTGGGTTATTACAAATATTTTACAGAATTCTGAACCCTTGGAAAGCTATTCTGCAAGATGCAAGGAGAGGAAAGCTAGATTTCCTTTCCTAAGAGCAAGGTTTGCTGTTCACTACATTATAAAATAAGTACTTTTAAATTTAATTGTTTAAATTCTAAATTATGTTTTTGCAAATCAGTATGCTTTATAAGTATAGAAAATTTTCTCTACAAGCCACTTAAAATTCCATTGACCAACTATTTTATTTGAGATTTAATGAGTTTCCATTTTAAATGATATTAGACAAAATGATATCTATTTTGATTATTTTATTGGGGTCCTCATTTTATTCTAATTTCATTTTAGATAATTCAAAACAATCCAAAATAACACGATATTACCAGATAAGTCAGCATTTCCCAGAATGTATTGTAGGCTATATACACTACTGATAAATTTCAACTAAAATGTACTTATAAATACAAAAGAAAAATACAAACTGTCTTTATCTATGTGTTCTCATTATGCAGGAATGTATTTTAAGAAAGAAACGGTGCAACAGATGCAACAGTATACCAGGAAGTTGCATGAAAATGCTTTTTATTTGGGCTTCTCTGGTGGCACAGAGGTTGAGAGTCCGCCTGTCAATGCAGGGGACACAGGTTCGTGTCCAGGTCCGGGAGGATCCCAAATGCTGCGGAGCGGCTGGGCCCACAAGCCATGGCCGCTGAGCCTGCGCATCCGGAGCCTGTGCTCCGCAATGGGAGAGGCCACAACAGTAAGGGGCACGCTTACCTCAAAAAAAAAAAATGCTTTTTATTTAATGACAAAAAAATAGTATGTTTCTAATTACTTATTTTTGCTTTTATAAACTTTTCATAAGCATATGTAAACTATATAGTAATTGTGTCATCAATGTGACCATTTTTATGGCTTTCTTTCCTCTAAGTGTAAATAGAACTTATTAAATCCTGATAGTTTTCTATCAATAAATTATTTTTATTTTTTGATTTTCATGTTCAATAAACTTTGGCAAACAGTTCTATAGTTAAGAGATGTCTCTAAACCAAAGGTCAAACTAGTTGTATGGTTTACTCTGCCCCATTCGTAGGATTGGAAATACTTGGCAGTTTCTGCAGTTGATGCTAATTCAGATGGGAGCTGTATTCCAGTTATGCTTATTTGTGGTGATTTCTTGGCTGAAAGAAGTCAGCACATGAATTGCCTTCTCAGCCTAGTAATTATTGCACATTTGGTGGCTGGGTTTATTATGAGGTTCCTTAGGGTAATGTAATCAGTTTTACAGCCACCCAAGGTTTATTTCAAGGGGCAAAACTCACCAAAAGTTTACCTGCTTATTAAGTGCAACCCTCAGCATATAGTGGTAAGAAAATACTACTTTTCTAGAGAAGGAGCTGGCACACTTTTCTAAAGGGCCAGAGAGTGAACATCTTAAACTTTGCCATATGACCTCTGCTTTATCCGTCAAGTCTGCCATTGTAGCAGGAAAGCAGACAGAGATCAAAGGTAAACAAAGGAGCTGTGCTCCAATGAAACATTATTTATAGACACTAAAATGCGCATGTCATATAATTCTCAAATGTTGCAAAATATTTAAATTTTTTTTCAACATTTGAAACTACAAAAATCATTTTTAGCTTACAGGTCGTACAGCACAGGCTGGGGCAGCATCTGGGCTCTTTCCCAGCAGAGATGAAGGATGAAAGAAGGGGCCTGCCTGGGCATGTGGAGTTGGCTCCTGCCTTGTTGTCCAGTGCCAGCCCCGTGCTCAGGACAGACAACACAGGGGCCCAGCGCATCCCGCTCCAGTTCTTTGGCCTCAGTCTGGAAGCCAGCACAGTGAGAAGTCTAAGCGCCCCTGCCCCAAACCGGCCCAGAGCCAAGGGCGGCACCTCTGGCTGCTCCAGCAAGCAAACAGCTGCATGTGAGCAGAGAAAGGGGGTGGGGCCAGATGGCAGGAAACCATACATCTTGTAAACAACGGGGGTCTGTAGGCAGACATAGAAAAGCAGGAACTTCTGGACGGACAGAAAACCTACATTTTGGGGTGACAAGTGTGCTGGAGGCAAAGGAAGGTGGGAAAACGGGAATCTAAGGCCTCTAAATGTAACCTTTTGCTCATTAAGCCCTCATTACAGTAAAACTAGCCTTGCAGATGAGAAGTTCCCGTCATGCACCGGGGCCGGGACACTTCGCAGCGAGGCTAAATAAGGAGGAAACTCCCCCCTCCCCTCAGAAAGGTGGAGCTGGGGTGAAAACCAGGAAGTGCGACCCCGCCCCCACCCTCCCCAATGAAGACTCCGCCCCTTCGTTTGCACGCCCCGTGGAAGCAGCCTGTCCAAGCAGCTCAGCGCCGCGGCGCACCCCCGTCGGCCCCCTGCGCCCCGGAAGTCCTCGCTGTGTCTTCTCCTCCCTGTTGTCTCTGAATTCTTCCTGCGACAAGATGAGAACCTCTTCTCTGGTGAGGAGGCGGCTGTGGATCCACCGGCTCTTCCTGCAGCTGGGCGGGCGGGTCTGGGAGGAGCCCCTCGGTGCGGGCGGAGCCCAGGGCCCCGGGCCTTGGCCTCTCTGCGCCGCGCCCCGGGCTTCCGGGCGGGGCAAGGACTGCAGGTACAGGGAGCTCCGCCGCGGGGGCCCGGCCGGGAGCTGGAGGAGCGGCGGGCAAGGAGGGCCCGCCTCCCTGTCCGGAGCCTCGCAGAGGCCTCCGCCCACAGGGAGGGCGGCAGAGGTGGAGAGCCGGCGGGGGGCACCGCGCTCCTCGCCGAAGGCCTTCCGACTCCAGGCTCGTTCCCCACGGGATCAGAACCGCCCCGGCGTCCTGCACTCGGGCCGCTGCTGTACTGGGCGCCTCTTTCTCCCGCTGGCCACTCGCTCCCCTCTGGGCCTCCGCCTCCGATCCTCCGGGAAGTCGGAGCCCTGAGATGGGCCAGAGGAGAAGGGCTCTGGGGCCGATGCCCCAGCAGCTCCTCCTTCCCCCTGAGGGACCTCTTCACGGGCGGGGGTCCGTCCAGGAGCTGATGGGGCTGGGCACCAGGAGTGAGGTGCTGTCCTCCCACGTCCTGCACGGTGAATCCAAGTCCCCCTAAAACTGAGTTCCCTCACTGAGTTTACAGATGATCTCTCTATCCAAAACTTTCTCCCTTTTCTTTGTCACCTCTGACCTCAATGCTGTGCTAATGGAACACTCGTCAAGCAGAATCAGGTGCCTAGACTACCGTTGTTAACGTCATCAATGGACCAGGTGCTGTTGTAGATGTCACCGTTCTCTCCAGATTCAGGTGGTTTCTCCAGGGCAGGATGAGCTCAAAGACCCCTGAGCCGGGGACCACCTGGCCTGAGAATCATAAACCAGAGACAGCCTGACTTCTGAAGCTATGATGAACAAATGTGACATATAGTATGGGATTAACAGTTAGTTACACAATTCTGCTCATAAAAAATATAGCTAACCAGGATTTACTGCATAGGACAGGAAACTATATTTAATGTCTTGTAATAACCTATAATGGAAAATTATATACATATAATGTATAAAATTATATATATAAAATTTTACATATATATAAATATACATAAAAAATATATATAATTTAATATATAAAGTGTGTATAATTTTATATATGTAATATTGTATATACATTTATATATGTGTATATAATTATACATATATATAATTTTTCACTATAGCTTATAGATTTTATATATATATGTATACATATATATATAACTGAATCACTTTGGTATACACCAGAAAGTAACACAATATTGTATCAATAAGTCAACTATAGTTCGATTTGTTAAAAAAGGAAAAAAAAAGAGTCACAGAAATGTCAAGTGATGACGATTAATGGCAGGCTCTTTGTCCTACCCTTTAAAGAAGCCCCGAACTCAACGGCCCAATTGGAGTGTGTCTGTGGCTTTTCTCCCACTCCCTTGCTTGGAGATCTGTAAGTAAACCCTTACTTTGATTAACACACCTGCTGTCAGAGTTGGGCTTTCTGCACCTCAGTCACAAGAGCCCTTGCTCCATAAGAAGAGAACCTCAGGTTGGCAGTTCCAGGGCTTGGAGTGTCATCGACGGGCATGGTCCCTGAAGGGTGCAGGTCTGGGGACCTCCCAACTCATGGTCATGTCCCCAGGGTCTCCATGATGCTTGAACTGCTGTCCCCATCCCCACCAGGGGCGGCGCAGTGGGATTTGGAGCAGCTGGGAAGAGCAGAGAGCTGTGGAGGCCCTCCTTGCTGGGCCCAGAGCACGTCCCTGTCCCCTGCCCTTGTAGCAGCCTCCGTGCACTAAATGAAAGTGGGCTTTAGTGTCTGTAACTCATATTTTAGCTGTTCATCATATTCTGAAGTGTAATAAAGAAACTCTTTAATGGTGTTGTCAATATAAATATTCCGTAAATCAACCTATACTAGGAATAGAAAAGAATTATATTTGAGCCAAACTGAGGTCTATAGCTCAGGAGACATAGATTCTAGAAGGACCTGAAATGTGTTCTGCCAGACTACAATGTTGGTGAGGCTTATAAAGGCAAAAGCCTCAAAATGACATAAGTTGATTGTCAAGAATTATATATATATATATATATATATGTATTTTGATGTGATGGTAAATGGATTTGTTTCTTTCATTTCCCTTTCTGATATTTAACTGTTATTGTATAGAAATGCAACAGATTTCCATGTTTCAATTTTATATGCTGCAAATTTACAGAATTAATTGATGCACTCTAGTAGTTTTCTTGTAGCGTCTTTAGGATTACACACACACACACACACACACACACACACACGAGCACCCCCCCCCCCCGCGCACGCACACGCTCGCACTCAGGGTGTTGCATCGTGCAGATGTGTCGGAACTCAGTTTCTTTTCTTTTTCTTTTATTCTTTTTATGATTACTTTCTGCTTTATCACAAAGTGAATCAGTCGTCCATCTACATCTATCTATCTGTTCGCACATCCCTTCCCTCTTGCGTCTCCCTCCCTCCCACCCCTCCACGCGGTCACAGAGCACCAGCACCGGAGCTGATCTCCCTGTGCTTGTGCGGCTGCTTCCCGCTCTCTATCTACCTTAGGTTGGGTCCTGTCTGTCTGTCCATGCCTCTCTCTCGCTTTGTCACAGGTGACCCTTCCCCCTCGCCACCCACATCCTCAAGTCCATTCTCAAGTAGGTCTGTGTCTTTATTCCTGTTTTACCCCTAGGTTCTTCATGACATCTTTTCCCCCTTAAGTTCCGCATCTACGTGTGAGCGTACGGTACCTGTCCTTCTCTGTCTGACTGACTTTTCACTCTGTAGGACAGACTCCAGGTCTATCCGCCTCCCTACACGTAGCTCAGTTTCGTTTCTTTTTATGGCTGAGCAGTATGCCGTGGTAGATAGGTGCCACCTCTTCTTTATCCGTTCATCCGATGATGATGGACACTTGGGTTGTCTCCGTCTCCGGGCTATTGTGCATAGAGCTGCAGTGAACACTTTGGCCCCCTGTGTCTTTTTTGAATGATGGATCTCTCAGGGTCCCTATGCCTAGTAGTGGGATTGCTGGGTCCTATGGTAGTTCTACGTGTAGTTTTTTAAGGAACCTCCCGTACTGTTCTCCACGGTGGCTGTACCGATTCACATTCCCACCAGCAGTGAGTGCGAGAGTGGTCCCTTTTCTCCACACCCTCTCCGGCAGGCAGGCATTGATTGTTTCTAGATTTCTGGAGGATGGCCATTCTGACTGGGGTGAGATGATATCTCATTGTAGTTTTGATTTGCATTTCTCTGATGATGAATGACGTTGAGCAGTCCTTCCTTCGTGTGTTTGTGGGCAGTCTGTTGATCTTCTTTGGAGAGACGCCTGTTTGAGTCTTCCGCCCACGTTTGGATGGGGTGGTTTGTTTCTTGGCTATGGAGCTGCATGAGCTGCTTATACGTTGTTTTGGAGATGAATCCTTTGTCAGTGGCTTCATTTGCAAATATTTTCTCCCATTCTGAGGGTTGTCTTTTGGTCTTGTTTACGGTTTCCTTTGCTGTGCAAAAGCTTTGAGGTTTCATCGGGTCCCATTGGTTTATCTTTGTTTTTATGTCCATGTCTCTGGGAGGTGGGTCCAAAAGGCTCTTGCTGTGATCTGTGTCAGAGAGTGTCCTCTGCCTCTGTTTTCCTCTAAGAGTTTGCTGGTTTCTGGCCTTACGTTTAGGAGCTCAGTTTCTTTAGTGGATGGCTATTGACTCCACCTTCGCCCCCTCCACCGCCCCCGCCCGCCCGCATTCCGCCAACCCCCGCCTCACCACCCCAGCCAGCCCCGCCCGTGACTGTGGTCAGTCCGTTTTGAAATCCACGTTCTCGCGACCGACCGACCGCAAGTGCGATTTCCCCACCCACCCACGCACGCGCGTGTTGTCTTTGGACTTTGTCGCCGTGTAGGCAGAGACAGATGTTTGTTTCCACTCGTGTGGGGTCAGAGTGTATCCTTCCCTTCCTTTCTGGCTTCTGGGCTTTGCGTGTCTGCTTCTGAAAGACCTCCACCGTTCGAGAAAGGATGAATTCCTGCGTTGTTCTCTGAGCGCTTGCCTGGTTTCGGTTTGCCGGTCCCCGCCTTCCTTCCCTGTCTCCCTCTCTCCCTCCCTCCCTCCCTCCCTCCCTCCCTCCGTCCGTCCGTCCGTCCGTCCGTCCGTCCGTCCGTCCGTCCGTCCGTCCGGGCAGCCGGGGATCTTGCTCGTGACCCTCTGGGCGGCCCGTGCCGGCCGCCCCGGGCCCCGCCGGCGTCTCCGTGGGATATCCCCCCGCCGAGGAATCGCGTCGTCTCCCTTGAGGCAGCCTCCCGGCGACATCTTCCCAGCTTCCCCCCCAACCCCCCCCCCCCCCCCACCCCAACCCCGTCTGCTGCCGGTGTGGCGCCGTGTCGTGCCGACCCGGGAGCTAGCTAGCTCCGTCCGAGACGGACGCCTCAGGGCCGCGCCAGACGCCCGCCGCCTCGCCCCGGGCTTAGCCCGGGCGTTTGGGCGGCCCGGCGCTGCCGCGTCCTCGGTGGCCGGCCGGCGACAGGGACCCGGCCCGGGGACGTTGGAGCCGGTTGTCGGGAGCCACCTGGCGGCCGCTTTTATATTGTCCCTTGTCTCTGGAGCTCCGGCGACCTTCGTGAGGGTTGTGACTGGGCCTCCGGGCCCGAGGCAGAGTTCCGTGAGCCGGGCGACGTTGGTGGCGACTGTCCCGGTGGCGCCCAGGCGTGGGCGCCTCCTGCTGTCGCTTGAGATTGGGCGTGCAGGTCTATGTGGCTGTGACCGTCGCCGCAGTCTCGAGCCCGTTCTGTGGGGCCGTCTGGCCTGGTCGACCAGCACCCGGCCGCGGGGACCGACCGACACGGCCACCCGACCGGACCTGGGACGGGACGGGACGGGACGGGACGGGCCGCCGCCGCCGCCGCGGTGGCAAGGGAGAGGGTCTTTCTTCCGCGTCCTCCGGGGCGGAGGACTGTGGCTTGCCGGTCGGGCCGCCTTCTCCTGGCTCTCACCCTTTGGACCGTTGGCCTGGGCCGCGAGGGGTGACCCGGAGAGAGAGGCACGGGCCCGCGTGCGGTGGTCCCTCGTGGGCTCCGGTCGCCTGGGGGGGGGCGTCTCCCCGGGAAAAGGTTTATCAAGTCCCCCTCCCCTGGGTGTCCGGGGACGTGGACGGACCGGGCCCTGCTCGCGCGGGGTGGCCGGGGAGGGCGCACCCGGCCCTTCAGCGGGCCCACGTGGGTCCCGGTCGGTCGGCGGACGCGACTTCTTCTCACCCTCCCCCGCCCCACCGTCCTCCACCGCGAGTCCCGGGGTGGGGACCGGCCCGAGCCGTTCCTTCCTGGGTGGCCCGGCTAGCTAGGGCGGCCCGGGCCCCGGCGCGCTCCCTCGTGGGGCCCGCTCGTCGGAGGCGGCCGAGTGTGGGACATTTTCTTTTTCTTGAACCGAGTCTTCGCCCGGAGACTCCGAGGGGGACCGGTGCCTGCCCGCGCGGGCGGGCGAACCGGGGAGGGCGACCCCGGCCCGCTCGCTGCCTCCCCCCACCCCACCCCCCACGTTTCCCCGCCCCCACTTGGTCGCCACGCTCCTCGGGTCGACCAGGTGGCCCCCGAGAGCTCCGGGGCTGGTGTGGATGGGGAAGAGTTGGGGACAGGTGGCCGGACCGAGGTTTCGGGGTCCCCCCCGCGATTCGTGGATGGGCCCCGCTCCCGGGCGCTGTGATATTTTTCGCCCGAAATGGGCCTTTTTTGCCACCAGATAGGTGCTGACACGGTGTTCTCTGGCGTCTAGTCGCTGAGGACTTTGGGGCTCTGGGCGCACGCACGCAGGGATCCGGGCTGTGGGCCGCGGGCCGCCGTCTGGCGCCCGAACCGTCCCCCTTGCCCCTTGCCCCTTGAGCCGCCCGCCTGGGCCTGCGCGCCGGCTCTCGTGTGTGCCTGTGTGTGTGCGCCCGGCTGACCCGACCCGCGGTGCCGCCTCCGGTCTCTGGCTCACCCGAGGGCGGCGGGGCGCGAGGTGTGGCGCGTGGGTCTTCCACCCCGTGCGACTACCACCTCGCCCCCGCCGCACGGCACCCGGTGGTGGCTGCGACGACCCCCTCCCCCGCGCAGGCTCTGTGCCACGTGTCAGGCGTTCTCCTCGCGGGGTCGTCGTCGGCCGCCGGAGTTGCCCGAGAGGAAGGTGGGGCGGTGGTGTGCCGGTGAGGCTGAAGCAGGCTCCTCTGGGGATGGTCCTCGCCGTGCCCCTCCCCCACCTTCGGGGCCCTGTGGCCCGTGGCTCTCCGGATTGACTGATCGATGTGGTGATGTCGCGCTCTCCTGGGCCGGGCCGAAGTCGCGCCAGACGAGGGACGGACGTTCTTGTCGAACGGGACCGCTCTTCTCGTTGTGTCCGCGGCGTGCCCCCTCGCCTCTTCTGGTCACGCACTCCCGACCTGTCGAGAAGTGTGTGCGGGAGGGCGGGGGCTGGCTGGTGGTCTCCGGCCCTGACCCTCGGTCTCCCGGCCCCACGGCGTGGGCGGGCCCGTGGTCCTCGGACGCAGCAGACACTCTTGCTTCGCCTCCTTGGCGTGTGCCTCGCGAGCGGTCCTCCCCGCGTGGGTGGGGGGGCCGTCCCGCCGCTGCGCTGCGCGCCCCTGCCGGCGTGTGAGCGTGCCTTGCTTGGTCCTCTGTGGTGCCCCTGGAGCGCTCCGGGTCGTCCCTCAGGTGCCCGAGGCCGAGCGGTGGTGTCGTTCCCTTTTCCCAGCGTGCTCCTCGGGTCCCCGCCGCGGTGGCGTGTCCCGTGAGCGGCTCTCCTCGGGGGGTCGAGGCGGCCAAGGGGGAGGCGTGTGGTGTGTGTGTGCGCGCCTGTTTCTCTCTCCCCCGGTGGGGGGGACGGGGGGCAGGTGCCGCCTCGTCGCCGTCGTCCTCGCACGGTGTGTGCTGCGAGGGGACTGTGTGGCCAGGGCATGGCCCACGGGCGTGGGTGCGATCGTGCTGGGCCGGGGGCCTCTGTGAGAAGGGGGGTTGCTGTCGCGCTTCTCGGGCGTGCTCCCTCCTTCCGGAGCCCCCTAGACAAGCCCGGGGGCGGCACGGCGGAGGTTGTGCCCCCTGGCTGTGGCCGCGGACGCCCCTTTGGGCCGTGTGCTTCCCCGTACCGCAGACCCCCCCCAACCCCACCCCACCCCCGCCCAGTCGTGGACTCGGCGGCGGCTCGTGGAGCGCCTCCGCGGGCCCGAAGGGGGAGAGACGATGGGTGGGGGATGACGCCCCCTCGGTGAGAAAGCCTTCTCTAGCGATCCGAGAGGGAGCCTTGGGGTACCGGACCCCCCAGCCGCTGCCCCTCCCAAGCGTGCCGTGGCCACGAGGGCCACGACTGCCAGAGCACGTGGGCAAGAAGAGTCCCTCGCCTTGGCGGGCGGGCGGGCTCGCGCCGGCTCCGCGGTGGGGCCGAGCGCCGCTCTTTGCCTACCGCGGCCCGCGCCTCCCCCCTCTGAGTCGGGGGAGGGTCCCGCCAGGCCGGCGTCCGGCGCGGGGCCGCGTGCACGCGTGTGCGCGCGGCGACCCCGGTCGGTGGTGGAGCCCAAGCGGGCGGGGAGGGGACGCCCGGGCGCCCCGGCTCCCCAGCCCCGCAGCCACGAGGAGCCCGTCGCGCCTGCCCTGACCGCTCGTCGCGGCGGGTGGCGGGCGGTGTGCGGGCACGGTGCGGGTCGCCTCGCTCGGGAGCGTTTCCCTGGGGCACGAGCCCCCGGGGGTCGGACTTGGATGAAGGCGGATGCGGCGAGGACGTTGAGGTGGAGTTTGGGCGGACGGGTCCCTCCGTGCCACGCGGGGGGAACGTCGCACACGCGGGCCCCCCCCGGCGGCGGGGTCGGGTCGTGGGAGAGGCCCCGGGGTGGCCGGGGCCGGCCGGCGTCTCAGGCGTCGTGGGACCGCCCTCGTGCGTGTGGCGGTGGGACCCCGCGCTTGTTTTCCTGGTGGCCCGGTCGTGTCTCGGCCCTTCCTCTCCCTGGGCAGCGCCCCCCGCGCCCCTGCCCCGCGGCCCTCGCTGTGTGTGTGCGCGTGCC